>NC_081786.1:29937893-30105393 GCF_963082965.1 Carassius carassius | reverse complement strand
CTAGTGTGTAGTTATTAGGTCCTGAACAGCTGTTTTATTTTGGGATCAGCTCACTGAATTGTTCTGGAAATGGCCTGGAATCGTAAAGAGAAAGCGTTCAGCAGAGTTGTAAATGAGCAGCATCCTCATCAAGTGTTGCATGTACAGAAACGCCTTCGTCCAGCGTGATGCTGTGTTTGTGTAGAGCCAGAGCATCTCTATATGTTCGTGATCAATTATGCATGAAGATCCAGTTGGGATGTGCGTCCATTAGCATACCTGATGGTGCGTCCTTGACCGGAGCCACAGAGTTTGATTGTTCGTCAATAGCAGGTCACTTTCCCCGGCGCGGCCGTCTTCTGGCAGGAGCTCACATCTTTAAGGTCACCTCCACTGCCAGCGCTCGTAAAACAAACAAACAACACCTCCCAGACTTCACTCGCACACCATTAAAGTGCCACATTTGCAGGCGTGTTTCCTTCCAGCCATCTGACCTTACGGTGCGTCGAACTGCTGGCACTCCTGGAGAAGTGATGTGTTTGAGCTTGAGAATGCATGGAGTCGGGTCTGAAAGTTGTTAAATGAAGCGTGGCGCTGTAGTTTGACCCCTATGAATATTAATCGTTTCCCTCGACTCTATTAAAAATGCATGGGCCGTTGTAGTTGTTGATCAGATTTTGGATGCCCATGCAAATTTGCCTGTCTTCCTTGTCAGCGCACGGATGAATAATGTAGTTGTGTTGTATATTCAGGGACACACCATTGACAGTCAATTAACAAGTTTGATTGGTGTGTGAACTCCTTCTTTTGAACTGTTAATTTTATGTAAATAGTATTCCCCAGATCTCCTCCTGGCAGGGTAACCTGAGCCAGCCTCTTAATAATTGATCGCTCCGCACCTGGTTTTTATTTTTAAATATTATAATAGCCGAGAGGTCTGGCTTTTGATATTGAAATGCAGAGACCGCGGGCCGGCGGAGGCCAGAGGGCTTCTGAAGATCCGATGCCGCGTGATGGCTCATAACTGGAACGCCAATGCTGGTTTGTCACGGAGGCGCAGACGATCCCAAATAATGCTCGCAGGTAGATGATGTGCTGATTGATCAGCTGTTTGAAGGCCGCGAGCTTCCGCCCGTTCCGGTAATTCATAGCGGTCTGGGTGCAAATGAAGATTCATCAAAGCTGACAGGTGAAGCCAGGAGCCGGGAATCATGAGAAACAGATATGATTATGGAAATGGATGTGACTCTTTCCTCCCTGCAGCAAACGCTGTCCGTTGGCCTGTTCTTCCCCAAGCCCATCTTGTAAAATGCTTATTTTGTTCAGGAAGAAAGAGCAGCAGATGAATCTAAGATTCCCATCCTTCAGTTTAGTCCTGCTGCGTGAGAATCAGTTTGGCCGTATGTGCTTGGCCTCAATGTGTCTCCAGCACAAAACTCAGGAGGTGATGGGATATGGTTTGATGATGACTCTACAGAGCTTCAGACTAACATTCATGCTGGCGATTAATGTGCCAGGGATATCACAGTCAACTAAAACTGAAACCACCGAAACAAAATGTTGAAATTTGACAAATAATAAATGTACACTTTAAGAAAATCAAATGAATGGCTAATTTCAGCTGATTTCCTATGCAACATTTCTGTTTTTCATTTAGTTATAGAATTAAGTATAAAAAATGAGCTAAAAACTATAAAGACATTTAAGAGAAGATTACAAAAATGACAAAAACTAAAAACAAACAAACAGAAAATATAAAAAAAAATTTAATTGGAAAAATGTCTTAATTTGATCTATTGAACTTAACAATAAAATTGCACTACAATCATTTTATAATCATTTTATCTGCTCTGTTTGTCACTTCACTGGTTTGCACTCTGCCATGTGCCTTGATGCTTTACTTAACAATTACATTAACTTTTATTTGTATTTTTAATTTAATTATATGTTTTACATGCCCTTGTATAGTTGTATTTTATATTTAATCTGTATCTATCTGTTTTTAATGTTCTACTGTTAGTGTTATCTGTATGCACCAATGGTCTGAGAGTTCAATTCTCTGTATGTATGTGGAAGAATTGACAACAAAGCAGACTTGACTTGACTTCAATTGAAATAAAAGGTAAAAATTATAGACATAAAAAGAAAAAAAAGTCAAAATCACAAGATTACTTAAACTTGAAAATGGAAAATATGAAACTGAAAACACTGATTATTGATTGATTATTTAAATACATCAAATTGATAATTTATCAAATATAGACATTTAAAAATATAAAAAATTACAAAAAAAAAAACATTTTTAAAGTCAAGTTTAAATTCGATTTTAAAATTGTAAAATGTAAAAAGAAAAACTCAAAATATTATAGTTTTAACCTGATATTCCAAAAACATTTAGATAAACAGTAAAAACGTTTAAAATTACATAAAAAAATACAAATGACTACAACTTTAAAGCTTGAAATAGACTAACTTATATATAAACAAATTCAAGGTAAAATGTGAATTAAATTAAAAAAAAAATACTAAAACTTGAAAATGGGAAATACAGTATACATTTTTCAAAAAGAAAAAACTACTACTAGTCGAACTTCTTACAAAAACTTTAATAGCAGCTCAGTGATCCTAAAATAAGACTGCATATTATATGATTACACAGTTAAAACAATAAGAACTAATCCTGTGCATTTGTACAGTAGTTTTTAGAACAAACCCATGTTTCCATTCTGAACTCATTTCTAGCTTTCTTACTGCCTTCCAACCATCAGAAATCTCCCTTCTGTGACGCGGTGCAGGTCAGTGTGTGCTCTGGCCTGGGCTTTAGAGGGGCTCTGGTGATCTGGGTAAATGCAGTATCCGTGCATGCATGCTAATTGGCTCTTAGGCTGCGTTTGACTGTGTGTACCAATTGATCTGTGATCGCAGCAGAGGTCACGGTCCTGCCACCCAGGCCTCACGCTAAACACTTTACCAGAGCCTCAATTAACACCTGATCACCTGCGGTCCGTTTGACCAGTGGAGACCTGACCTCTCCTGCACTTCTGACGGCACTCAGCTTGTGTATTTTTAGCTGTAGGATTAGGCATCTTCAGAAGAGAGTTTGTCTGTGGATTCTCAGCTAATTATCAGCTTGTTATGAATGCGTAGGAGCTGCACATTTGCGTGTGCTTTCATCGCTGGTGTGAAACGGGACTCTAGGTGATAAAATTACAATGAAGGTGTAGCACGTTAATTGATGCTCTGCTGTTCAAACATGGCTCTGACATTTGGGTGAAACATCACTGTTCTATGATTTACATAGTTACATAGTTTACACTAAATGGTTATTGATTGCTGAAACTTCAAGAATGTCTTAGAAAGTCATATTTAATCAAGTCTTTTTTTAATTATACAAATGTTTTATAATAAAATTAGGAATATTATACAGAATACAATGTAAGCTATTAGTGTCTGTGCATCTTTTAGGGGTTTTGCATTATTATTTTCTAATGGTGAACAATATGTTCAAATATGAAATAACTGTATAAAATATAAAATGGTCAAATGGATTACAGGCTTATCCTAAATAAAGCTGTCATTCAATAGCAGTCTAATATTCTGGTTTGTAGTTATTAGCTAACTTGTATATCCTATAAAATGTAAAAAAAAAAAAAAAAAAAAAAAAAAGCTAAAATATAAATTGTTATATTGTGATTTGTGTTAAAACTGAGAAAATGAAACAAAATCTCTGATGATTCTCAGTTCAAGCTGCTTTTGATAAAAGTTTTGCTAAATAAATGTACATTTAATGTTAATTCTCACTCATGCAAATGTTTTGCAGGGAAAAAAAATCTTGTGGCATGCAAAATGTGAGAACATGTGCAATATTATATTTTTATTTATGTACTTACAAAAAAAACTTACAGTCATTTCAAATATGATTATCAAAATGAAAGTGAAAGTTATGTGACATACAGCCAAGTATGGTGACCCATACTCAGAATTCATGCTCTGCATTTAACCCATCCAAAGTGCACACACACACACAGTGAACACACACCCGGAGCAGTGGGCATCATTTATGCTGCGGCGCCCGGGGAGCAGTTGGGGGTTCAGTGCCTTGCTCAAGGGCACCTAAGTCGTGGTATTGAAGGTGGAGAGAGAACTGTACATGCACTACCCCCACCCACAATTCCTGCCGGCCCGGGACTCGAACTCACAACCTTTCGATTGCAGGTCCAACACTTTCAAAAGTCATGTTTTTGTCATTGTGCATTTCAATTAATCTCATTCAAGCTGCAGTTGGGTTATTTTGATTAGGTAAAAAAATGCTAAAAGAAAATACAGCTAACTAACTAAATAAAACACAGTAAAAACATGATACCATAATAAAAACATGATTTTTGAAATTTTTTAAAACTGTTATAATTTTTTCTTCGTATAAAGGTTTTATCATTACAGTGGTGCCGAAGCCCGGGAGAAGGAGGGACGCGCTGCTGAAGATCCCTCGCCGCTGTGGTGAATCCGCGGTGCCAACGAGCAGGCGAGGAGTGTGCCGCCATGGACGCTCGAGGCGGTGGGCTGGAGCGAGTTGCCGGGGACAGGCGAGCTCGCTACCGGCCGCCCACGATAGGGAGGGGCGGCTGCCGTCCGTGAGGGAGCGGAGGAGTCTGTGCCGTTCGCCAGGTGGCCGGAACCTGCTGCCATCCGCCGGAACGGGGAGGAGCAGAGAACGGGGGACTCCTGCCGGCTGCCCAAAACCGGAGGAGCCGTCGCCGTCCACCGGGCGGCGGAGGAGTGTCGTGCCGTCCGCCGAGGGCCGTCCAGTGCCACCGCCAGGCACCGCGGAGGAGATCACCCAGCTGGTGGAGGGCCGAGCAGCGGTGCGTCTGGGAACCGGATTTTTTTTTTTTTTTTTCTCCTCTCTCCCCTCTCTCGTCTCTGTCGCTCCTCCTTCCATCTCCTTTTCTCTCGCCTCGCCTGTCCTACCCCCAGGTTCCCGCAGGTCCCCGTGGGCGGTCCCCCCCGGAGGGAGGGGGGGGGGGGGAGTAGAGCGCAGTCTCGGGAGTACCCCCCGGCCTGCGAGGGGCGATGGGGGTATGTGACGAGTGGGGCGGGGCCAAGGGACATGGGAGCGAGGCCGGTGAAGTGATTGGAGATGAGCTACACCTGTTCGACCCGCCGGTCTCGAGGCCCACGGAGGAGATGGAAGGATATAAAACTGGAGCGACGACAGTGAAGTACGAGAGAGGACCGGGCCTGGGCTTTTAGTTATGTTTTGGTTTCATTTTGTGCGCACCAGTCGTCCGTGAGGGGCTGGTGCGCTGTTTTGTGTTTATTTTGAATAATTAAATGTTATTTGATTGTCCGCCGGTTCCCGCCTCCTTCTTCCGGATGAATATGAAAGGTTTTATCATTACAACTAGCTACTATGTTTTTTGATGATAGCTGGGGTTTGCGGGGCCCCGGTGCAGGTTGTACCATTGGGCCCTGTTTGAAATGTTTAATTTGTATGTTCATTCTTTTTATTTATTAGTGCTATTTACACAGAGTTTACGTTTTTCTTTTTCTTTTTTTCAAGTCTGTAGATGTCCAGGTACAGAAACCGAAGAATCAAATGTAAAATAACACTGCATAGTCTTCAATGTAAAATAAAATATACAATCAAACCAAAATGTATTCAGACACCATCAGCATTTCTCACATTATCACAGTTTATTTGCTATAATTTGGAAAATGTTAATAAAATATGACAAGAACTCAACCAACCAAAACTTCAGACAACTGTTAGTATGACAATATTTACACAACTATCAATACATTGTTGACCAGTTACCAAGCAATGCTTAATTTTGTTCAGACTGTGGTGTGAAAAGGTTGCATTAGCAATTCAGGAAAAAACACATAAGCAAAACATGGTGCTTTATATGCTGCTGAATATTTTTTGATCCCAATTTTATTATTATTATTATTATTAAGAGACAATGAACGCATACAATGCACATCCCATTTTTTTTCTAAACTGTTTACTTTCACTTAAGACATAACCGACAGTTTTTTCGAACATACTTTCCAAGACGGGTATTTTGACATATTTTGTATGTATTTGTCGGTACAAAAGCAAAACGAGGCAGATTCGAGGCCTCTCTGCATAAGCCTGAACACCAGAACACCGCAAGTACTGAATTGGGCTATTTCATGTCCTTTTCTGTCTGTTTAAACTGCGATTTGTATTTGTGCGTTCATGTGCAGGAGGAACTTCGAGCAGAACTTCGCAAACGAGAGTTCGGTTCAGTGTTGCTGTCCGCTAAATGCGGGTCTCTCTCCGCGTGCGCACCGAACACAGCGCGTAACAGCTTTTCAGTTGAGCTTTTCCTCGTCTTGTGTTTGAATGCTTTAAACTCTTTTGAATGTTTAAATCGACAAGTGGCAAGTCTTAAAAACACGTGAAAATTATAAGCTTTCGTGAACACAAGCAGCAGTGGTCTGTCAACTGTCTTGAGCGTCTTTTTAGGCTGGCCTCATGCAGAGGGTTGAGATCGCCGGGCCCCCCCCCTCAGCCATGGGCCCCTATAATCATCACCACCTTTCACCCCACTAGCGACAGCCCTGTGTCCCAGTGTCATGTTTGCTCTCTATTAAAGGAAAGTGAAGACATCAGTGTGTTTTATGGACTCTTGTCTCACGTTGATGTGCTGCCAGAGGCTCTGCTGGCATGGGTCAAGTCTATAATTGTGTTTCAGATGATAAAGGAATTGTTTTAGAAGCACAATCATGTAGATCTGTGACTCCTCATGGCTAATCATTCTTATTTAGAGAATGTCCACTGCTTATCTGGGACTGGTTTGCAGTGGCAGCAGGCCCTAAATAAGGAAACTCATTTTCCCTGGCCTCATCTCCCAGCTCATCCTGGGGGATCCCAAACAGTTCCAAAATTGCGAACACAGTTTTCACACTGGTTGAAAAGAAACTGGATAGTGCGCTCCTTCCACCTCCAGAACACATCGACAGGTGAGGTCAGCAAGTCCCCATCCTGACTTAAGCCTGGAATACACTATGCATTTTTTTGTTGAACGCTAGGTTCGGAAAGTCAGAGCCAGTCTACAGATTTGAGTTGAAAGATTCCATAGAAAATCACATAGTGTATGATGGTCAGAGACTCCAATTTGTTAAATTAGATTTAGATTCCATCCAGTCGGTGTATGTATATCAAACATGTTTGATATTTTCAGCCGATTTAAGAACGAATCATTTCTATCGTCTCCTAGGTGCACGTTTCCTTTGTTTGAGTTTGTTGTGATTAGAACAACTTTCAAGTCTGGTAGTGTGTGATCCTGAGTCATGTGGTGTATGACGGCCAGTTTTCCTCTGTCACTATTTACAAAGTTGGTAAAGTGTATGATGCCTAGTGTTTTAAAGTACACAATAATGGGTAATGAAAGGTCCAAATTAGGTTGACATGCATGTAAGGTCAAAAACGCTTTCATTGTCTTGTAATATGCATTTATTTTTACCTCATTTGCTCGACTACTCACAAACAATTTGCTCAAAGATTTTCCAATTTTTCCAAACCCCTCTTTTGTGTGACATTAATCTGCAGTGATTGGTTTGATTGGATCATGCCTGTAATGTCTGATAAAGCAGTGTCTGTGAGTGCAGTGCTGCTTTATGTACAGTGTTACCAGGTAAACTGATATTTTTACCGCTCTAGAAGCGGCACCTATAGTGGCAGAGAATGAATTTGTATTTTCATTCAGACCATTTGTGTCAGCTGATTCCCAAACGGCTGCTTCAGCTTCAGGAGCCGCTGCTTCATGACACATGGCGGTGGTTCAAGATCAGTCTCTCTTTTTACTTTCTCCAACTGTGATTCAGCTTCTTTAGCTGCCTTTTCTATTTTAGCTTTAGCATCTCTTTCTGCATATTCAGCACGTACTTTAGCCCATGCACGGATTAATGCACTGCTTGATGACGCAGATGAGTGAGAATTTCCACTTGCTAAAGAAGACTTGTTTTCCTTCCATCTTGCCACAATGTTGCCACAACTGTAGCTATACAACCAGCTAACTCTGATGCAAAATGACGACAAGTCGTAGTGAGCGATTTCTTGCTGTTTACTGTGGCTTTCAACATCATCTTACATGACAAAGTGAAAACTGTAACAAAGGAAAAAAGGTTGAATGTTTTAACATAAATCTTGTCCAATGAAAAATACCTGTATCTACATGTAAATAAACATGTAATTATGTGTAGTCTTTTCTGCCGGAAGCCATATCACCCTGGAGCCCAAGACCGGTTTCTCACTGAAGCTAAGCAGGGCTTAGCCTGGTCAGTACCTGGATGGGAGACCTCCTGAGAAAACTAGGTTGCTGCTGGAAGAGGTGCTAGTGAGGCCAGTAGGGGGTGCTCACCCTGTGGTCTGTGTGGGTCCTAGCGCCCCAGTGTAGTGATGGGGACACTATACTGTCAACAAGCACTGTCATTCGGATGAGACATTAAAGCTGAGGTCCTGACTCTCTGTGGTCATTAAAAATCCCAGGAAGTCTTTCGAAAAGAGTAGAGGTGTGACCTCGGCATCCTGGCTAAATTCACCCATTGGCCTGTGACCATCATGGCCTCCTAACAATCCCCATATCCACTGATTGGCTTCATCACTCTGTCTCCTCTCCACCAGTAAGCTGGTGTGTGGTGGGTGTTCTGGCGCACTATGGCTGCCATCGCATCATCCAGGTGGATGCTGCAAACTGGTGGTGGATGAGGAGATACCCCCCGACTATGTAAATCGCTTTAAGTGCCTAGAAAAGCACTATATAAATGTAATGAATTATTATTATTATTTTCTTTTTAAACAGTATTGTAACATTAACTTATTAACATAATGAATTTTGTACTTACGACATTGCTTCTAGTGCTAACAACAGATGGATTACATGTGCACACATACTGTCAGCTTCCTTTCTTCCATACAGGAAATAACCTCTAACCCCGAACTCCAGGTCTACATCGTATCAAAATAAAGGTCCTTAACATTTTGCCTTAATGGCAACACAGGGTATATATATATATATATATATATATATATATATACATTTATGCATTTACCAGATGCTTTTATCCAAATCGACTTACAGTGCATTCAGGCAATATGTTTACTTTATTTTTTACCAGTGAATAATTATTTATTTACTTTAACTTAGTGTTAGGGCTGCACAATTAATCTTATGTGATTTTCATGTGCCGCTTGTCAGTGAAGCATGGTTCTGTGGTCAGTAGTAAATCTCCATTCATTATAAATGACTCAAACTCACAGTGCACACAGAGCCTTCGTTCACTAACAAACTGCGCAAAGCAGCTTTCATAATGGTAGATCGATTTAATCATGCAATTATGAAATCAGTCTTCGATTATGAAAGCTGTTTTGTCCGCGAACTATGGAATTTGTGTAAAAAAAAATCATTGTTAATAATATTGATTGTGTAGTGATTCATTGATTATAGCAGGAGATTTCGTGTGAGTAAGCACGGTCAGTTGCGCTATAAGATGAGCCCTTTCTATATATAATACATTGACAATTTAAAGAAAAGTTTGTTGGTTTAAGAGGACCGAATGTCTATGTATACTGTTTCAGAAGTGACAAATGCAAGTGTAAAAAATTACACAAGTGAATCCGCTAAATGAACTGTAACACTGGGCGGAACGAACTGTGTGACTGTCACAGTGTCTGGTCTGTGTTTCCCTGGGTGTCCACTAGTGGTCTCACTTCCCCATAGTCACCCCACCGCAGGCACTACATTTCCCACATAGCGTTGTCCCTTCATCACGGTTAATTGCACACCTGTTATTGCACTCAGATGTCTCCACTTCCTTTGTTATCCTGTCTATATATACCAGTCTTTCTCATTCTGTTTTCATGGAGTCCCTGTTTTCCATCACCTGGTTTTCTCGCGTTCCCTTGTGTTTTCTTGTTTCTTGTTTCTGGACTGATTTCATGGTTATGACCTCTTGCCAGTTTTTGATTTTTGGATTACCCATTAAACACACTGCATTTGGATCTCTCGTTCCTGTGATTATTCGTTACAGAAGTACTCCATCTAACCCAGATCCAGCGGTGTGGGATTTCGTGTCCGTTCCCCAGCCAGCATGGAGGAGAGGAGGGGGAGATTCCTAAAATTAACCACCCTCTGTCAAAAGGGGAATGAGGTGGGTGGTTTGGCACAAGTATTCTGGACCCTGGCAGTACGATTGGGGTATAATGATGCGGCCTTGAAAGACTTTTTCAACGCCTGTCTGTACAACCCTGTGCCGGAAAGGGAAATGAATGAGCTGGAGATCTTTGATTTTTGGGGGTTCATAATGTACCTAGAACATCGGTCTCAGTGGGATACCCCAGCCACACCTGTTTCTCAGCCCAGCGCCACTGCGCAAGATGGCCGCCAGCCTAGCACTACTGCACAAGATGGCCGCCAGCCCAGCACCATTGCACAAGATGGCCGCCGGCAAAGTCAAGTCACCGATGATCTTTATGAGCAAAGGCAAGTCACCGTTGATCTTCATGAGCAAAGGCAAGTCACCGTTGATCTTCATGAGCAAAGGCAAGTCACCGTTGATCTTCATGAGCAAAGGCAAGTCTCAGTTGATCTTCCTGAATCCAGTCAAAACACCACGGATCTACCAGAGCCTCTTCACGTCTCTGCTGAACTACCAGAGCCTCTCCACGTCTCTGCTGAACTACCAGAGCCTCTCCACGTCTCTACTGAACTACAAGAGCCTCGTCACATATCAGCCGAACTCCCTGAGTGCTCGACTTATCCTGTCGTGGCCATGGAGGCCATTCAGGAACTCACCTGCCCTGTCATGGCCATGGAGACCATCTACCATCTCCTCAGGGCCACGGAGGCCACCCTTAACCTGTTCATGTTCTCTATTTCAGGCTTACCTAACCAGACTTGCTCTCCTGTGCCATCGATCCCACTGTGGTGGTCTTCAGCGCCGTCCTGGTGGGCTTCTGTCTCGACTGCACGGCTGTGGTGGTCTTCTCCGCCGCCCTGGTGAGCTTCTGTCTTGACCGCACGGCTGTGGTGGTCTTCTGCGCTGCCCTGGTGGGCTTCTGTCTCAACCGCATGGCTGTGGTGGTCTTCTGCACCGCCCTGGTGGGCTTCTGTATCGACCGCACTGCTCCAGTTCCACCTGCTTCACCCTGGATTCCTGCCCTGTCGGCTCAGCCCTGGGCCCCTGAACTTTCTGTTCCCTCCTGGCCTTGTGTTTTGTTGTTGTTTCCTCTCTGTTTCCCTCTATGGACCTGACCCTCCGTCCGTCCCCCTGGTCCTCCGCCGGTCCACCTCCCTCCTGGTCTCGTTGTTGTTGTTTTGTTTTGTTCTTGTTTTTTGCACTTCCTGTCTCTGTTTCCCTCTATGAACCTAGCCCTCCGTCCCTCCCCCTTATCCTCCACCAGTCCACCTCCCTCCTGGTCTCTGTGTTCCTTGGTTTGTTCTTGTGTTCAGGTGGAACATCTGGTAGCTGCTCCTTGGAGGAGGGGGTAATGTCACGGTGTCTGGTCTGTGTTTCCCTGGGTGTCCACTAGTGGTCTCACTTCCCCATAGTCACCTCACCGCAGGCACTACATTTCCCACATAGCGTTGTCCCTTCATCACGGTTAATTGCACACCTGTTATTGCACTCAGATGTCTCCACGTCCTTCGTTATCCTGTCTATATATACCAGTCTTTCTCATTCTGTTTTCATGGAGTCCCTGTTTTCCATCACCTGGTTTTCTCGCATACCCTTGTGTTTTCTTGTTTCTTGTTTTTTCTTGTTTCTGGACTGATTTCACGGTTATGACCTCTTGCCTGTTTTTGATATTTGATTTTTGGATTAACCATTAAACACTCTGCATTTGGATCTCTCGTTCCTGTGATTATTCGTTACAGTGACAGGCCGATTTAAAAAAAAGAGCTGTGCATTAAATGATGAGTTAATTCAGAGTAACAGAGCTACAACAGCAACAAGTGTGGCTTAATATATTTAGCATCGTCTACAGATAAAGATAAAGCTTAAAGCAAGTTTTTGATGTTTCGATCACAAGTGCAGTATGGAGTACTTCAAGGCTCAGTACTGGGGCCGCTACTCTTCACGCTTTATATGTTACCCTTGGGAGATATCATCAGGAAACATGGTGTTAGCTTTCACTGTTATGCTGATGATACTCAGGTCTATATTTCTTCGCAGCCCGGTGAAACACACCAATTTGAAAAACTAATGGATTGCATAGTCGATATAAAATACTGGATGACAAGTAATTTCTTACTGCTAAATTCTGAAAGAACAGAGGTGTTAATTATAGGACCTAAAAACTCTGCTTGTAATAACCTAGAACACTGTCTAAGACTTGATGGTTGCTCTGTCAATTCTTCGTCATCAGTTAGGAACCTAGGTGTGCTATTTGATCGCAATCTTTCCTTAGAAAGCTACGTTTCTAGCATTTGTAAAACTGCATTTTTCCATTTCAAAAATATATCTAAATTACGGCCTATGCTCTCAATGTCAAATGCAGAAATGTTAATCCATGCATTTATGACCTCAAGGTTAGATTATTGTAATGCTTTACTGGGTGGTTGTTCTGCACGCTTAGTAAACAAACTACAGCTAGTCCAAAATGAATATAGTCCAAGAGTTCTTACTAGAACCAGGAGGTATGACCATATTAGCCCGGTCCTGTCAACACTGCACTGGCTCCCTATCAAGCATCGTATAGATTTTAAAATATTGCTTATTACTTATAAAGCCCTGAATGGTTTAGCACCTCAGTATTTGAATGAGCTCCTTTTACATTATAATCCTCTACGTCCGCTACGTTCTCAAAACTCAGGCAATTTGATAATACCTAGAATATCAAAATCAACTGCGGGCGGCAGATCCTTTTCCTATTTGGCGCCTAAACTCTTAAATAACCTACCTAACATTGTTCGGGAGGCAGACACACTCTTGCAGTTTAAATCTAGATTAAAGACCCATCTCTTTAACCTGGCATACACATAACATACTAATATGCTTTTATTATCCAAATCCATAAAAGGATTTTTAGGCTGCATTAATTAGGTAAACCGGAACCGGAAACACTTCCCATAACACCCTATGTACTTGCTACATCATTAGAAGAATGGCATCTAAGCTAATATTTGTCTGTTTCTCTCTTGTTCCGAGGTCACCGTGGCCACCAGATCCAGTCTGTGTCCAGACCAGAGGGTCACTGCAGTCACCCGGATCCAGTACGTATCCAGACCAGATGCTGGATCAGCACCTAGAAAGGACCTCTACATCCCTGAAAGACAGCGGAGACCAGGACAACTAGAGCCCCAGATACAGATCCCCTGTAAAGACCTTGTCTCAGAGGAGCACCAGGACAAGACCACAGGAAACAGATGATTCTTCTGCACAATCTGACTTTGCTGTAGCCTGGAATTGAACTACTGGTTTCGTCTGGTCAGAGGAGAACTAGCCCCCCAACTGAGCCTGGTTTCTCCCAAGGTTTTTTTCTCCATTCTGTCACCGATGGAGTTTCAGTTCCTTGCCGCTGTCGCCTCTGGCTTGCTTAGTTGGGGACACTTCATCTACAGCTTGATCGTTGACACTTCATCGTTCACTTGATTGCAAATAAATGCACAGACACTATTTAACTGAACAGAGATGACATCACTGAATTCAATGATGAACTGCCTTTAACAATCATTTTTGCATTATTGACACTGTTTTCCCAATGAATGTTGTTTAGTTTCTTTGACGCAATGTATTTTGTTTAAAGCGCTATATAAATAAAGGTGACTTTGACTTTGACTTTGACTTTAAGGCAATGTTTAAAAATGTAGTTTTAAATTAAATCTAAAAACATTTCAAAATGTTTAATGCATTATTATTAGAGTGTACTTGCTATACTTCTTCAGTACAGTACTAACATTTGTTATAATAATCATTTTATAATAAATCAGGATTCAAGTGTGCAAACAGTTTATTTTTTGAGATTTCCAGTGTTGTTTGTCTGGCACCTTGGTGATTGTGAGTGCGGTGTAACTCTAAATAATAAATTTAAAAGCAAGACGTGAAAACTTGAGAGACTTCTTAAGTCTTTGTTTTTCACCAGGATGTTTGGCACATTTTTTCCATGTCATTTCCATGAATAAAAAGTGAATCTTAAGTGAATTTTACTCTGCAACGGTATAGTTCAAAATTAATAAAGGCTTTAAAATATTGTGTAAGTGTCTTAAAAAATTTTTGTTTTGGGGGTGGTTTGATGCGTGTCTTTGTTACCTTTTCACCCATGATGAGTTTGTTCATTAAGTGTGTGTGTTAAGTGTTAAGTGTGTCTCCTGTAATTGAACGTTTGAGTTTTTGTGTGTAACACAACTCATTGTGTGTGTCTCAGGTGTGGGAGGCTGTGATCTGCGCAGGACAGAACTCTCTGGTGCCCTGCTTCATGTAGCTGGTGAACGGGCCGGTGGCTCTCCAGGCTCTCCAGTCACATAGATAATGTTCTGTGTGCGATGGAGTCCAGACTCACTCTGGCTCGCACATCTACATAACATATATAGTCTTAAATTTACCTTCGTAAACCTGCAGACATCCTGCTTATAAACCAGAGAGCTTTAATTTTTTTGGGAAAACACTTGAAGCCCTTTTCTAATCTTCTCTAGAATCTCCAGATTTATTTATTAATTCTTATCACACGTGTGTGAAGATGCTTAGAGCATGTTGTGTTTTTAAGTGCATTAAGTGACAGATGTTACTGGCGCTGAGCAGATCTGTCAGACGGGGTGTGAAGTGTTTCGTCTGAGCCTGAGACTAATATTATCTTAATCCTTTTATTAACATGTTTGCTTTGAGATAGTTGTAATTATTTTCTCTTGCTGTCTGTATTGTTTTTTTTTTCAATTCAATTCAAGTTTATTTGTATAGCGCTTTTTACAATACAAATCGTTACAAAGCAACTTTACAGAAAATTATGTTTCTACAATATTTAGTAGTAGCTAGTAGTTTGTGCACGTTTGACAGGATTTTAGAAAAATAAAAATAATAATAATAATACAAGACGTAGTCAGCTAGATGATGAACTATCAATATTATTAATTAATAGTAATTATAGGATGCAGTCACACATGTAGCAATAATTGTTAGTTCTGTTTGTTGATTCAAGATTAGGATCATCTGGGGTCCTCTGAGGGTCAGCATCATCTCTTCTCAGGTGTTCTGGATCCAGACTGGAGCTTGTGTAAATCCTAGATTAAAATTAGTTTAACCCAAGCTAAAGAATAAAAATGCAGATGCAACTACACTCACAATTTAAGAGATACATTATTCGAATGCTTGGCGAAAGAGATGCGTTTTTAATCTAGATTTAAACAGAGAGAGTGTGTCTGAACCCCAAACATTATCAGGAAGGCTATTCCAGAGTTTGGGAGCCAAATGTGAAAAAGCTCTACCTCCTTTAGTGGACTTTGCTATCCTAGGAACTACCAAAAGTCCAGCGTTTTGTGACCTTAGGGAGCGTGATGGATTGTAGCGTGGTAGAAGGCTAGTTAGGTACGCAGGAGCTAAACCATTTAGGGCCTTATAGGTGAGTAATGATAATTTGTAACTGATACGGAACTTAATAGGTAGCCAGTGCAGAGACTGTAAAATTGGGGTAATATGATCATATTTTCTTGACCTGGTAAGGACTCTAGCTGCTGCATTTTGGACTACCTGTAGCTTGTTTATTGTCGAAGCAGGACAACCACCTAGAAGTCCATTACAATAGTCCAGTCTAGAGGTCATGAAAGCATGAACTAGCTTTTCTGCATCAGAAACAGATAACATGTTTCGTAGCTTGGCAATGTTTCTAAGATGGAAGAATGGGGTTTTTGTAACATTGGAAATATGATTTTCAAAAGACAAATTGCTGTCCAATATAACACCCAGATTTCTGACTGTAGAGGAAGTAACAGTACATCCGTCTAGTTGCAGATTGTAATCTACAAGATTCTGTGTGGTGTTTTTTGGTCCAATAATTAATATCTCTGCCTTATCCGAATTTAATTGGAGAAAATTATTTGTCATCCAATCTTTTACATTTTTAACACACTCTGTTAGCTTAGATAATTGGGAAGTTTCATCTGGTCTCGTTGAGATATATAGCTGAGTATCATCAGCATAACAGTGGAAGCTAATTCCGTATTTTCTAATAATATTACCAAGGGGCAACATGTATATTGAAAATAGAAGGGGACCTAGGACGGATCCTTGTGGCACTCCATATTTTACTGATGATAAATGAGATGACACCCCATTTAAGTAAACAAAATGGTAGCGATCGGACAGGTAGGATCTAAACCATCTTAGAGCCTGCCCTTGAATACCTGTATAGTTTTGTAATCGATCTATGAGTATGTCATGATCTATGGTGTCGAACGCAGCACTAAGATCAAGTAAGACTAGAAATGAGATGCAGCCTTGATCTGACGCAAGAAGCAGGTCATTTGTAATTTTAACAAGTGCAGTTTCTGTGCTATGGTGGGGCCTAAAACCTGACTGAAATTCTTCATACAGATCATTTTTATGCAGGAAGGTGCTCAATTGAGCAGACACAACTTTTTCTAAAATTTTAGACATAAATGGAAGATTTGAAATAGGCCTATAATTTGCCAGTACACTAGGATCTAGTTTTGGTTTCTTAATAAGAGGCTTGATAACCGCCAGCTTGAATGGTTTTGGGACGTGACCTAAAGATAACGACGAGTTAATGATATTGAGAAGCGGTTCTTCGGCTACAGGTAACAGCTCTTTTAGTAATTTAGTGGGTACAGGATCTAATAAACATGTTGTTGGTTTAGATACAGTGATAAGTTTATTTAGCTCTTCCTGTCCTATATTTGTAAAGCACTGCAGTTTATCTTTGGGTGCGATGGATGAAACTGAAGTGTTAGACGCTGTAGAATCTACATTCGCTATTGTATTTCTAATGTTATCTATTTTATCAGTGAAGAAATTCATAAAGTCATTACTATTTAACGTTGGTGGAATATTTGAATCAGGTGGCGTCTGGTAATTTGTTAATTTAGCCACTGTGCTAAATAAAAACCTTGGATTGTTTTGGTTATTTTCAATGAGTTTGTGGATATGCTCTGCCCTAGCAGTTTTTAGAGCCTGTCTATACCTGGACATACTGTTTTTCCATGCAATTTTAAAAACTTCCAAGTTAGTTTTTCTCCATTTGCGTTCAAGACTACGAGTTACTTTCTTGAGAGAGTGAGTATTACTGTTATACCATGGCACAGTACGTTTTTCTCTAACCTTTTTCAATTTGATGGGGGCAACAGCTTCTAATGTATTAGAGAAAATAGTGCCCATGTTGTCAGTAATTTCGTCTAATTCATGTGTATTTTTGGGTACAAATAGCAGTTGAGATAGATCAGGCAGGTTATTTGCGAAACTGTCTTTGGTGGCTGGAACAATAGTTCTGCCCAGACGGTAACGCTGAGACATATAGTTAATATCAGTTATACGCAGCATGCACGATACAAGGAAATGGTCTGTAATATCATCACATTGGGGTACAATATCTATAGCAGTAAGATCGATTCCATGCGATATAATTAGATCTAGTGTATGATTAAAACGATGAGTGGGCCCGGTGACATTTTGCTTGACTCCAAAGGAGTTTATTAGGTCAGTAAACGCAAGTCCTAATGTATCATTTGCATTATCAACGTGAATATTAAAATCTCCCATGATTAGCGCCTTATCAACTGTAACTAGAAGGTCTGAGAGGAAATCTGCAAATTCTTTTAGGAATTCTGTATACGGCCCTGGTGGTCTATACACAGTAGCCAGAGCAAGAGATACATTAGATTTCTTTTGCATGTCTGACAGTGTAACATTTAGCAGAAGTATTTCAAAAGAGTTAAACCTGTATCCTGTTTTCTGGGTAACATTGAGAATATCACTATATATTGTTGCAACACCTCCTCCACGACCAGTCTGACGGGGCTCATGCTTATAACAGTAGTTTGGTGGAATAGACTCATTTAGACCAAAATAATCATTTGGTTTTAGCCAGGTTTCAGTCAAGCAGAGTACATCAAAACTATTTTCTGTGATCATTTCATTTACAATAACTGCTTTGGGTGTGAGTGATCTAATATTTATGAGCCCAAACTTTAAAAATTGTTTTTGTTCATTTACTTTACATTTTTCTGGTTTAATTACGATAAGATTTTTTCTAGATCCTACATTATATTTTGACCTCACTATTCGGGGAACAGACACAGTCTTAATAGTTTTTATAGCACAAGTACTTTTATCATTTAAGCGGGTGGAACAAAAGTCATCATAATAGTTATTAGAGAATTGTCTTACTAGTCACATGGAGCGAAGTGTCCTGGAGATGTTGTCAGAGAGCAGCTCCGCTCCGATTCTGCTGGGGTGTAATCCATCAGCGCGAAACAGCCTAGGACGCTCCCAGAAAAGATTCCAGTTATTAACAAATAGCAGTTTCTGTTCTTTACACCATGACAACAACCATTCATTTAAAGCAAAAAGTCTACTGAACCTTTCGTGTCCTCGTCGATACGTGGGCAGTGGTCCAGACACGACGATCGTCGCCGCGGGCATCATGCTGCGAACCGTCTCGATCAGGCTGCTGAAGTCCCTCTTCAGCGTCTCCGTCTGCCGCAGCGTGGTGTCGTTAACCCCGGCATGAAGCACGACCGCTCTGGGGCTCTCGTCGACCTTCAGGATCGCGGGTATCTGCGCAGAAACATCGAGAACACGAGCACCAGGCAAACAATGAGTGTGCACTTTACCTTCGGCTAACGTAGCACTTACGTGTCGGACGATGGAGTCTCCGATGATCACAGCGTTGCGTCCTGTCTCGCGGAGGGGAGCGAAGCGGTTCCAGATGGAGATGTCGAAGGCAGCAGGGGGAGAAGTCGTCGCCCGGGACCCGGCTCGCGTCCTCCGCTGTGGATGCACCCAGGGTCCGTGGTGTCCCGGCGTCGCAGTGAAGGACATCTGGGAAGATCGCGTCCTGGGTGCACCGGGCCTGTGCAGAGAAACACACGGAGTAGACGTGGTGGGACTGTTAGCAGATCGCTGTATACTTACCCCGGACTTGTGAGCGTCAGCCCGGGATGATTCCAGCGCGGCTCTCCGCTCTCTCAGCTGGGCCTGCCTCACCTCCAGGTCGCGAATCTGCTTTCCCACGGCCTCGAGCTCGAGCTGCACAGAGTGGAGACATTCATCCGCCATTAAAGCAAGTAACAGTGAGTACAGCAGTGGTAATGTGTGTGAATAGAGTATTAGCAATGTTAGCGCAGTTAGCTGCAACCACGCCGCTGATGCTAACGGGCTAAAAGCTAATAGCGGACCCGGGAGATCAAAATAAAACTAGTGATAGCGAGGCGCTCTGATTGTTTTTGTTGTAGAATACAATAGAGGATATATTCACACGTTATATAAACGGAAACGATGATGTATAAAATTGATTTTTGAGTTAAAAATAGTCAATGAAAAGAATATAGTGACGGAGCTCAAACGCAGCCGATTGTTTCATTATTTTATGTTTATTTAAGAGACCTCGATTAGGGGAAAGCAATTAATCCCCAAGACCTCCGGACCCCTCGTGAATCTGACATTTAAATGCAGATGAAGGCTCTCCTTGGTGAAATCAGCTCTAAAGTGTCACTGTGTTAAATGCGAACCGATTCGGAGCTGCTGAGCGCTCGTGAAGACTTGATGTTGTGAGAACGGTGCGTGTCTTTCAAGATACGGGCAAATGTCTTCCTCAGAGCCCCTGACTCCTCAGCTCACAATCATGACGATTATTGGGAGTTCAGATATCACAAACCAGCTCCTGCTCAGATACATGCACTAAATGTACAAATGTACTTTTGAACATATTATTCATCAGTGAACCCTCAAAAATAAAATGTATCATAGTTTCCACCAAACATTTGACATTTCCTCCACAAAATATTTTAAAGTCTCTTCTGCTCAACAAGGTTGCATCATTTGATCAAAATCCAATTAAAAATTGTGAAATATTTTTACAATCTAAAACAGCTGTTTTGTGTGAATTTCTGTTAAACTGTAATTTATTTCTGTGATGTGCAGCTGTATTTTCAGCATCTTTAATCCAGTCTTCAGTGTCACATGATCTTGAGAATGAGAATACCATGAGAATATTTCCATGCAACAAAATACAAATACTCAAGACAGAGAGAACAAACATTAAAGTTTAGGAACAGTTATATTGACGAGCCACTGAATACTGGCAATAAGTTGGGCTTCAGTGTTTCACATTATGATCTAAAGTAATTACATGCAGAATCCCAGATGACTGGTACGCTGTCAGAAGTGATGTCTTGTGAAAGTTTGCACACCTGAACTGCTGTTACTATAAAAGGGTCATGAACTGAGAAACCAAAATTCCTAAAACCATCGTGTAAGTTTCAGAACTCAAAACTTAGTCATTAGTCTAAAAACAGCTTATATTTAAGGCAGTCTGTCAAAAAGACAGCTTGTGAAATGTTCTACTGTATGATGTAATAGTGTGGAAAAGCAATGCCTCCGCAGAAGAAGATCGACATAACTCTTTGTTTATCCTCGTCCACCATTTCTACAGTACTGACATGACTGCCTGTTTAGCCCCGCCCCACCGGTTCTTTATTTCTGCCTGTTTAGCCCCGCCCATCGATACCATATTGCTGCCTGTTTAGCCCTACCCACTGATTCTACAGCACTTCCTGTTTAATCCTACCCACTGATTCTACAGCACTTCCTGTTTAATCCTACCCACTGATTCTACAGCGCTGCCTGTTTAGCCCTGTCCACCGATTCTACAGC
The DNA here is from genome assembly GCF_963082965.1 of Carassius carassius. NCBI lineage: Eukaryota > Metazoa > Chordata > Actinopteri > Cypriniformes > Cyprinidae > Carassius > Carassius carassius. The sequence goes on along the minus strand of NC_081786.1, from coordinate 30,084,564 downwards.
ACTGTCTGTTTAGCCCCAACAACTGATTCTACAGCACTGTCTGTTTAGCCCTACCCACTGATTCTACAGCACTGCCTGTTTAGCCCCAACCACCGATTCTTCAGCACTGTCTGTTTAGCCCCGCTCACTGATTCTACAGCACTGCCTGTTTAGCCCCAACCACCGATTCTACAGCACTGCCTGTTTAGCCCCAACCACCGATTCTACAGCACTGTCTGTTTAGCCCTGTCCACCGATTCTACAGCACTGCCTGTTTAGCCCCAACAACTGATTCTACAGCACTGTCTGTTTAGCACCGGTCCCCGGTTCTACAGCACTGTCTGTTTAGTCCCGCCCACCGATTCTACAGCACTGCCTGTTCAGCCCCAACCACCGATTCTACAGCACTGCCTGTTTAGCACCGGTCCCCGGTTCTACAGCACTGTCTGTTTAGTCCCGCCCACCGATTCTACAGCACTGCCTGTTTAGCCCCGGGCCCCGGTTCTACAGCACTGTCTGTTTAGCCCCGCCCACCGGTTCTACAGCACTGTCTGTTTAGCCCGGCCCACCGATTCTTCAGCACTGTCTGTTTAACCACGCCCACCGATTCTACAGCACTGTCTGTTTAGCCCCACCCACGATTCTACAGCACTGCCTGTTTAGCCCCAACCACCGATTCTACAGCACTGCCTGTTTAGCACCGGCCCCCGGTTCTACAGCACTGTCTGTTTAGCCCCACCCACGATTCTACAGCACTGCCTGTTTAGCCCCAACCACCGATTCTACAGCACTGCCTGTTTAGCCCCGGGCCCCGGTTCTACAGCACTGTCTGTTTAGCCCCGCCCACCGGTTCTACAGCCCTGTCTGTTTAGCCCGGCCCACCGATTCTTCAGTACTGTCTGTTTAGCCCCGCCCACCGGTTCTACAGCACTGTCTGTTTAGCCCGGCCCACCGATTCTTCAGCACTGTCTGTTTAGCCCCGCTCACTGATTCTACAGCACTGTCTGTTTAGCCCCACCCACGATTCTACAGCACTGCCTGTTTAGCCCCAACCACCGATTCTACAGCACTGCCTGTTTAGCCCCGGGCCCCGGTTCTACAGCACTGTCTGTTTAGTCCCGCCCACCGATTCTACAGCACTGTCTGTTTAGCCCGGCCCACCGATTCTTCAGCACTGTCTGTTTAGCCCCGCTCACTGATTCTACAGCACTGTCTGTTTAGCCCCGCTCACTGATTCTACAGCACTGTCTGTTTAGCCCCGCTCACTGATTCTACAGCACTGTCTGTTTAACCCCACCCACGATTCTACTGCACTGTCTGTTTAGCCCCGCCCACCGATTCTTCAGCACTGTCTGTTTAGCCCCGCTCACTGATTCTACAGCACTGTCTGTTTAACCCCACCCACGATTCTACTGCACTGTCTGTTTAGCCCCGCCCACTGATTCAACAGCACTGTCTGTTTAATTAAATTCAATTAAATTCAAGTTTATTTGTATATCGCTTTTTACGATACAAAATCATTGTTAAGCAACTTTACAACTTTAGCAACTAAGCAACTTTAAATGAAGTTTCTACAATATTTAGTAGTAGCTTATCAGTGGTGACTGTCAGTTTATGTGCATATGGCAGAAATGTGCAGAAAAATCTATTAAAGATGTAATCAAACAGATGATGAACACTATTAACAGCAATTATTATATGATGCAATCACACTTGTAGCAATATTTGTTAGCTCTGTATGTTGTTTGAGGGTTAGCATCATCTGAGGTCCTCTGAGGGTCAGCATCATCTCTTCTCAGGTGTTCTGGATCCAGTCTGGAGCTTGTGTAAATCCTAGTTACCACGAGATGTAAATCCCAGCAAAAATGGAGAAACAAATAGAGACATGATTAGCATAGCTTCTGTTCCAACCAAGTAAAATTAATTAGTTTAACCCAAGCCAAAGAATAATAATGTGCATTTGATCAGATACAAATGTAGTACAAGATTATGAGATGCATTATTCGAATGCTTGGCGAAAGAGATGTGTTTTTAATCTAGATTTAAAAAGAGAGAGTGTGTCTGATCCCCGAACTTTAACAGAGTTTGGGAGCCAAATGTGAAAAAACTCTACCTCCGTTTTGCGACTTTAGGGAGCATGATGGACTGAAGCGTGGTATAAGTCTATGGCCTTATAGGTAAGCAATAATATCTTGTAACTGATACGGAACTTAATAGGTAGCCAATGCAGAGACTGTAAAATTGGGGCAATATGATCATATTTTCTTGACCTGGTAAGGAGCCGCTGCATTTTCTCTAACTTCTACATTCAAGAGAAGTTCAAGCACTTTTCAATGACTTTCAACATTTCACACAACAGTTTCCAGCATTTTAATGGTCTAAAAATTATCAAATTTAAATGTTATTTTTAATGGGATGACCAAGATATTATTTGTGGTAAACAAACACTTATTTAAAATACATCAAATTACGACAATAACCAGTAGATGGCAGCAGAGGAGCACTTATTGACTCAGTGAACCTGTCCTCCAACAAAAAACGACCAAATAGGTCATTTGTGCAAGCACCTTATTACGACCTATATTTACGTTTTAAAGTTAAGCGCCCTCTAGCGGGCGTAAAAAATAATGACAGTATCGCGTTGTGTCTGTCGTCATGAAATGATGTATAACGTCATTACCAATCAAAATGCACATTTATTTAAATGCAATGTGTGGGCTTTTTACACCGATCTCACAGTATTTCCTACATATTTTACTGGGTGGCTTATTCGTTCGAATGACCACACCTAACCACACCCCTAAACCTAACCCTCACAGAAATCATGCTAAATTATGATTTATTGAGCATATACATTTTCATGCACGTCCTGTTCCCTGGGATCGAACCCATGATAGCATGATTACATATCAAGGTATAACACAATAATCAACCAACTGAGCTACACGAAACGCAAACCAGAGTGCAAATAAAAGAGTGAAAATGACCTTTTGCCGATAGGGGCGCAATTGTAGTATACGCTCTGATGGGTCGTATTTCAGGGATTTGGACAAACGACCTATACGAGCATATTGGTTGGAGGACAGGTTGGACTCAGTCATTAATTTCCACTTTTTTTATTTAATATTTTGATAATTTTGTCAAAGTTTATTATTATTATTTTTTTTATAAAAAATAGATTTTGCACATTACTGTTGCCAGTAGTAAATAAATAAAAATAATAAAAAATCAAAGTTAAACCCACAATATTACTCAGTACTTAAATGTATAATTACACTGTAACAAGGAAACTTTAAAATAAAGTGTAACAAAATTTTGTATTTCATTGTTCTGTGCTGTTGTTTTTGCTTTTGCATCCTGCATTGAGTATAGCATCAACATATACTGTATATAACTGTATAGCAAAAGCTTTTGAAAGTGAAAGTGAAGTGACATGTGGCCAAGAATGGTGACCCATACTCGGTTTTTGTGCTCTTCATTTAACCCATCCAAGTGCAGTCAGTTATTGATTGGATGCTGAGATATGGGCGTGTCTCTCTTGCAGGGTGTGGGGTTTAAGAGCACTAAATGATCTTGCCTACATCGCCAGAGAGTAGATCCAGTTATGATAGACTGGCTAAACATCGCATTGCCAGACCTTCAGACTGATGACTGAAGGTCTGGAATCTATGGCAGCTTTCATTGGCCAAGGCCCGCCCATGAGGCCATTTGACCGACATGTCAAACAACCAATCACAGTTTGTTCCGTTCAGCATCACGTTTCAGGGCATGGAAATGTCACCACAATAACAGACCAGTGTGTAAAACTCTCAGACAGGTTTTAAAGATTCTGTGCAGCGAACTTTAAATATTTGACATACTTTTGAATATCCAGTGTTTAGTTGATCCTGATAAGCGATCGATGTAACAGTTGTAAAGATGATGGCTTTCTTTTTGCGTGAGGTGTTTGGCACCACAGCATTTTTGTTTCCAGGCAGAACATTAAAGAACGCGACACACACATTTCCCGGAAATCCTGTATAATTCAACCAATCTGATGATGACTTCGACACTCCTAAAGTGTTTCCACTTTTGTGTCCCATATGCATTAGACATTTAGCCAATGTTCCGTGGGCGTGACATCTGAGGCTGAGACTGGGTTAAACATTACAGGGTCAAAAATACTAAATCAGTCAAATCTGCTTTTAGAAAGTGAAGTTCTGTTGTAAGCCAACTTTAAATAGGTTATTTTGACAGAGCAAGCAGGTTTGGTTATCTTCTGAACAATGCATAAACTATGTGAATAACAATATAGTTTTAAAGTTAGCATGTGTGCAGTGAGTGATTTAAATATTTGTCCATTTTTCTATTGAGCAAAACAAATGTCAGTATTTTCTTGTATTAGATATTTAGAGATTGAAATATTTGTCAGTTTTTTCTGTATAGATATTTAAATGTCGGTTGTTTTAATCTAATGAGAAATTCAAATATAGGTCATTTTTTCCTTATAAGAAATTTAAATGTTGGTTGTTTTGGTCTAATAGGAGATTCAAATATTGGTTATTTTTTTCTATTAAAATATGTAAATATGTGTAACCAGAGAAGATCCCATTTTAATTAAACAAGGCTGCTTAATTATTACAAGGTCAAAAAATTTATTAAAAAGAATTTAACAATGCACTAATTGTTCAAATTAAAATCTAAAGCACGTATTTAGAAAATAGAGAGAATTTGTATCTTATGCTGACTTTTTGACATTCCATGAGATAAACAAGTTGTGAATTTGTTTTGAGCAATGCATCATTGACATGAATGATGCGAGCGTGTGTGTGTGTGTGTGTTGATGCTGGCTGTCAGCATTGATGTCTAATGAGCAGTGATCTCTCCTGTGTGCACTCACATCATTGACATGCTGCTGGATTTGTGCACTCAAGTGATATGATGGAAATGCTTTCTTTAGATGAACGATAAACCAGTCGTCACGTTTACAAGTGGCTTCACCACACATCCAACAATCAGAGCACTAGTTAAAGGAGATGGAGTTGCTGAAGTGGAAGAAGCCATAATAGAAACACAGCTGTGTGCTTGTGCCTGGTGCTGGAGCATTCATAATATCTGTAATGGGGTGTGTGATGGAGTTTGTGGGGTTAATTGGCGGCTGAGCAGATGTGTTGTTTATGGAGAGCATTAAGAGTTTAGAGAGAGCTTCAGATCAATCAAAACAAAACAAAACCTGCTCACGCCTCTCATGTTCGAAACTTCATGAAGTTTTTGAAGTTGTGTTTGTACTCTCTCAGGTGCTGTGGTTATTACATTTAAATTGATGCATTTGGCAGACACTGTTAAACAAAGCCACTTACATTGCATTTAATTGTATAAATTCAATCGTGTGTTCCCTGGTAATCAAACACATGATCTTAGCATTTAGATCTGGCTATATTGTATTTGCAGTGTTGTCTAGCATATACATCAGTGCTGGAGTGACTCGTGCACACATTTAGGCATTGAGAGTGAATAAGAGACTGAAATACTGGTGGCTTTTGTTCTATTAAGAAGTTTAAATATTGGTTGGTTTTGTTCTCTTAAGAAAACATTTTTTTTGGCCAGTTTTGTTCTATGAATTCATTTAGATATTACTCAAAAATTTAAATAATGGCTAGTTTTGTTCTATTAAGAAATCCAAATTTGGGTTTGTTTTGATGTATTAAGAAATTCTAATATTGATCAGTTTTGTTCTACAGTATAGATTTGTTCTATTAAGTAATTTATATTTGGGTCAATTTTGTTCTGTTAAGAAATGAGACACATAGGTCGTCCGTATGTAATCACAGTGTGCCGATATATAACCATATCTCTGTTCATGTGATATTGCATTTATACAACAGTTCTACATCAAAAGTGTGTAACTAAATTAGGAACAACAACGGAGTGTCTTTAAATGCCCTCTTTTGTGCAGAACTACTTCCACAGATTCAAATTTAAAAATGATGGTTTAGACTTCCGGGAGGCGCCATGTGAGAGTACGACGTGTACGAAGGCAGCTCCGTGACTTTTCATTTATTTGTGACCAAACCAAATAATATCTTATTTTCACGTCATTAAGTTTAATAATACCCATTCAAGAGGCCAAATAAATCCAAAAAAACTGCAGAACAAACGACTGAAACCCCGAAGGACACTCAGGATGGCAGTGGAAGTGAGGCTAGCACCGTGGCTAATAAGGCAGTGCTAGAGGGGATAGCTGCTCTACAATCAAATTTCCAACAATTTAAGTCAGAGATAGTTGAGGCTATCGACAAAAGAATAGATCAGTTCTCGTTCACCATTAGAGCTGAGCTAACGGCTCTCAAAAAAGATACTGATGTCACTATCTCAGCCATGAAAAGCACGGTGGATGTACAAGCTAAAACAATGGCGGAGCTCGAACGTAGTGCAACTTTTACTTCCGACACGGTCTCCCAGCTACAAAAGGACGTTGAAAAGTTAACAAGCAGCGTCTTGCAGCTCACAGAGGAATGTACGGATCTAGAAAGTCGCAGCAGAAGGCAAAATCTGCCCATTCTTAATATTAAAGAAGGTGAAGAGACCGGGCGTAAGCCCTCCGACTTTATTGCGCACCTGTTGTAGAATGCACTCTCGTTGGAAACTCTACCATTGATTGACCATGCCCACAGATCCTTGAGAAAACGCTCCGACAATACCTCTTATCCCCGGGCCTTTATTGCTAGGTTGCATTACTTTAACGACTGGCAGGACATCATCCGAAAAGCTGCTCAGCTCAAGTCCATCACCTACAACGGAGAGAAACTTCTGATATTCCCGGACCTTCCAGCGGCCATACTAAAACAACGCGCCTGTTTTAACAGGGCTAAAGACCTGCTTCGAGATCGTCCAGGGGTCCGCTTTGGATTTCTATACCCAGCGAAGCTACGGGTCACACACAACGGAGAAGAAATGTACTTCACGGACCCGGTAAAGGCGTTCGAATTTGCAGAGCAACACTTCGGTGAGGGTAACGTGTCGGCATCATAATCTTTCCTTCGATTGAAACTTTATAACCAGTCTGGTTGGAGTGATGTTCGGACAATTACAATTTGTACAATTACAAAATGCGCTCCCAGTTAATTATGGGTTTTTTTTGTTTTTTTTTTTGGACGTGATTTGTTTATATGCATTGTGTATGCTTCACGGTTCGAATTTGTAAAAGACTGAGCTGCCTATGTATGCAGACGACCATCTATAAGACCCATAGGAACTGTTCACTGAGCTCCTGATAGTCAGCTAACTTCGGTCAAGTTTATTGTATACTATCTTGGTAAAATTCTGATTAATGTTCAAGCTAGCCTGTGTTCTCAGGTACGTTGTTCATTTGTTTTCTCTTTTCAGTTTTGTTGTGATAAGGGATCGCGGGAGGGGATGTTTAATGGGGTTCCGTCTGTGGGTGCGCACTGCGGTGGGGGGAGGTAACAAACGCAATGACTGATGGCTGCCACTCAGAGTATACCTGACAGAGGGGTGGGAGCCTTGACTTTTTCTTCCTGGAACGTTAAAGGCCTAAACCATCCTGTTAAACGAAGTAAAGTTTTGTGTCATCTAAAATCTATGAACACCGATATTATATTTTTGCAAGAGACACACTTGTAAAAAAATGATTCTCACTCTAAATTGAGAGCCAGATGGGTAGGTCAGTCTTTTCACTCTTCTTTTTCATCCAAGGCTAGGGGTACCGCTGTTTTAATAAGAAAGTGGGTTCCGTTTAAACATAGGGCTACGATTACAGATAAGGAGGGGCGATTTATCATAGTTGCGGGAGAAATATTTTCAACACCCATAACCTTAGTTAACATCTACGGACCAAATTTTGATGATCCACTCTTCTTTCAGAATACGTTTTCAAAGATTCCTGATATATCGAGTACTAATTTAATTATAGGAGGAGATTTTAATTGCGTTCTGGACCCATATTTAGACAGATCATTATTACTATTTATTAAAGGACACAAAATTCTGTGAGTATTTGCGTACACAGCTAAAGTTATTTTTTGAAACTAATGATTAAGCGAATACCTCCCCTTCTCTCTTATGGGACACCTTTAAAGCTTATTTACGGGGTTGTTTTATCTCCTTTAAGGGTGCAAAAAATAAACAAAATGCAGCGGCTTTACAATCTTTAGAAAGACAGCTTTGTCAATTAGATAATGAGAATGCTACAGCACCCTCTTCAGAACTGCATAATAAAATATTAAATCTTAGATATAAATACAATAAGATTATATCTGAAAAGCTTTCAAGATCTCTTATGTTTATAAAACAAAAATATTTCGAATTTGGTGATAAGCCACACAGACTGTTATCTAGACAGTTGCGAAAGCTGGAAAGTGACCGTTTGATTCATCGGGTCAGATCAGAATCCGGGAATTACTTACTTTCTCCTTCAGAAATTAACAATCGTTTTAAACAATTTTATGAATCATTGTATGCTAGTAACACAAGTGATGATCCCTCCATCATGGAGACATTTTAAACAGCTGTAAACTACCAACGCTAGACCAGGAGGATGGAGAGTTTCTTGGAGCTGATCTGACATTAGATGAGTTAAGGAGCACTATAAAGTCACTTAAGGGGGGTAAATCACCCGGCCCTGACGGAATCCCTTGTGAGGTATATAAAACGTTTACTGATCTATTGGGGCCCTATATGCTTAAAATGTTCTCTCATGCTCTGGAGGTGGGACGACTGCCTCAGTCGTTTAATGAAGCGGTTATCACAGTCCTACCCAAGAAGGGCAAAGACCCTGAGGAGGTCGGGGGGTATAGGCCAATTTCTCTCATTAATGTGGACCAAAAAATTTTAGCTAAGACATTAGCCATTAGACTTAATACGCTTTTAGGAAAATTTGTGAAACCTGATCAAACTGGCTTTGTTTCAGGTCGTAGCTCTTTCAGTAATCTTCGTCGCTTGTTTAATATTTTATACTCTTCCCAGACTAATCGGTCTGATTTGGTGATTTTGTCTTTAGACGCTGAAAAGGCATTTGACCAGGTAGAGTGGCCTTACCTCTTCGCTCTACTACAGAAATTCCATATAGGTAATAAATTCATCACTTGGCTTAAAATTCTATATAACAATCCAAGAGCGCGTATACTTACAAATAGAATTTTGTCACCATCTTTTACTTTATTTAGGGGTACTCGACAAGGTTGCCCGCTTTCTCCCCTTCTGTTCGCATTGGCCATTGAGCCTCTAGCGGATGCCATTCGCTCTGATGAGAGAATTCATGGGCTCCATACTAAAACCACCATAAATAAAATTTCTTCATATGCGGACGATGTCTTACTGTATGTGACTAAACCTGCGTCTAGTATCCCTGTAATCTTAGAAGTTATAGAACAATTTGGCTCATTCTCAGGCTACAGAAATAATCTAAATAAAAGTGAACTCATGCCAGTTGGGCTTAAAGATCTTTCACAAATTTACCCAGTTCGGTTTAAAATAGCTAAAGATAGATTTACTTATTTAGGAATTGCTATAACTAGGAAGTTTAGCTCTTTACGAGAAGCTAATTATGCCCCCTGTTAGAAAAATTGAAAAGAAATATTCAGTTCTGGAGAACTCTTCCTATCTCGTTAATAGGAAGATTAAATGCCATCAAGATGGTCTTTCTCCCGCAACTATTATATTTGTTGCAAAACATTCCTTTATTTCTCTCCAAATCCTTTTTTAAGAAGCTTGATTCTACTATCTTACCCTTTATTTGGAATTATAAAAACCACAGAATTAAACAATTACATCTTTCCAAACCCAGAAAGGTGGGGGGTCTTGCTTTTCCAGACTTCTGCTGCTATTACTGGGCGGCTAACCTCAGAATTATTTCAATAATATTAAATGATAAAAGTGGACAACTGGACTATTAGCCCTTCTTGTCTGGACACCTGCCTTAATCACTATGTTGGTAAAGGGAAAATGATTTCCTGTATTTATAATACCCTCCAGGCCTCCCAATTGCCCGCTACATCTTCTATCAAGAATTTATGGGAGGAAGAATTAGGGTCAGAGATTTCTGATGAGTTATGGCGGATAGCCTGGAAGAGATTAACAGATGCTCTATAAACTCCAGACATTGTCTCATCCAGTTCAAAATCTTGCATAGATTACACTATTCTAAAACAAAATTATCCAGACTATTTCCAGGGGTCTCTCCAAAGTGTGACAGATGCAGGACGGCGGATGCGACCCTGCTTCACAGTTATGCATTATGTCCCAGTCTTCAAAACTTTTGGTGCAAGATTTTCAATGTCATCTCTGAAATCACGAATCAATATATTGAACCAGATGAGTTTTTAATTGTGTTTGGGGTTTCAAGACATGAGCTCTGTTTGTCCAAGTCTCAACAACAATTTCTTTCCTACGGGATTTTAACAGCCAAAAAGCTTATTTTAACTTTCTGGAAAAGCAAATTGCCGCCTTCTTTTCAGCTTTGGCTTGACGAACTTACAAATACACTGCATCTGGAATGTATACGGCTCCATCTAAGGGATAAAAGACAACAGTTTGCAAAAATTTGGGAACCCTTCATAAGGTATTTAGGTGGAGGAGACCTGGATGTTGATTCAATTTGAATTGGACCTAAGACCACTCCAATGTCGGTAGCTGTTTATCTTTTGTCTGTTTGTTGTAGTACTCCTTCCATGCAGTGTGTATCAGGCGGATGGGGAAGAGGGGTGGGTGGGTTGTTCTAGATGTTTTGTTTAAGAGCTTCTGTATGTTGGATTATATGCATAGGTTTGTGTATAGTTGGCATGTACATGTATACTATAGGCATGTTTGTGAATATATGCGTGTGTACAACGTATGTATAATATTAATATATATATATAATTAACAACTGCAGAAGGAAATATAATATTGTTAGATTTTGTATGCATAAGGAAAAGACGGAGGATCTTCATACATAAATTTTGTTAAGCTTATTTGTACACTATTTCTCCAATAAAAAAAAAAAAATTATGGTTTAACAGCTGAGCCCATGCGTACATTACTAATTCCAGAATTTTACTTTAGAACTAGTAACAAAGGAACATTGAGTTGCTGTCTTAAAAGCTTATTTTATTACTGTAGTAAAAGCAGTGTATTATGTATAGTAGAGTATTATGAGAGTGATGGACTGAGCGATCATGATTACCTTCATCTGATGCAGCATTGATTCTTCAAATTAATCTCATATTCACAATAAAACATAAGTTTGAATGTCAGCTGAGGAAAGCGTTATATTTGTCGTACTATCCTTTCATCTGTTAAGGGTGATTTCTGATGACAGTGCTGCTACAGTCTCTTTTCACCACCTGATGGCAGAACAACTCAAATTACCATTACGAACAAACACACACACACACACACACACACACACACACACACATGTTTGTTTTTGTGAAAAGTGTGTTCATCCCATAGGCGTAATGGTTTTTATACTGTACAAACTGTATATTCTATGGCCCTGCACCAACCCTACACCTAACCCTAACCCTCACCGGAAACTTTGTGCATTTTAACTTTCTCAAAAAAACTCATTCTGTATGATTTATAAGCATTTTGAAAAATGGGGACATGGGTTATGTCCTCATAAGTCACCCTCTTCTTGTTATACCTGTGTCATACCCATGTCATTATACAGAGTTGTCTCCTGATATGTCACAAAAACAAGAGCACTGTTTCCTAATACTAAATACTACTTTTATTTTTATAAAACATTATTTATTGAATAATAATAATAATAATATTTATTAAACTGCAACAACAGAAATCATAAAATGTGCTAGGAAATTCAGTCAAAAGTACTGTTCTGAAATATAGCATTGAAGTTACGATGAAGATTTCATCAAAACTACTTGATCTGAAACAAATCACAGATTAAGGAGACCAAAGACTGCCCATTAGATTCACCCAAAACGAATTATATGTCATGTTAAACCATTAAACAGACATCAGAGCCAGTGGTAAATTCCAGAAGATCTGGTCGAGGTGAGGCTGCTCTCGGTGGGTTCATGAGTGCTGAACAGCCGCTGATGCTCTGGAGCTCACGTCTTTGAAAATATTGAAGCAAATTTTCAAATAGATGTTATCTTTATTAACAAACTGCATATTCGAAGTCCAAACAAGTACATTCTTGCCTAAAATGCTCTAAAAACTACATTCTGTGACACATCAGAATTATTTTTTAAATTATAGTGGATTTGGGCGTCCGTCATGACACTCACTGTGAGAAATAAAGCAACTTCTGCAAGCGGAGTGATACAAATCGTGAAATGGCTGTTGGAGTTCTGTTGGACTCTAATATCACTCTCTTATCAGTCAAACAGATTCTAGGACCAGAAAAAAAACTGTTGTATAAACTTTGATTTGTTCTATTAAGAAATTTTAATATTTGTTCTGTTTAGAAATTAAAATATTGATCAAAGATTTAAATGCTGGTTTTGTTTTATAAAAAAATGTAAATGTTGGTTGGTTTTGGTCTTGTCACAAATCTGGTCTATAAACGTCCGCTCACTCACCACCAGAGGTCACCTGCTCTGCACATGGACTCTCACACTACACATCACCCTGGAATATATTTCCCATGCTCCTTTGCACTACAAGCTCACCTGAAAACAATCACATACAGCTGCCTTCAGTAACACAAACTATATAAATGAGTCTCACAACACCATTCAGGCCCAAGTATTGTTTAGCATGTATGACTGCTATAGCTGATAGCTACCTTATGGAGCCTGCTTTAGTTTTCTAGCAATATAGTCTTGCCTTTGTTTGTTTCCCTGTGTTATTATCATTGCCTGCGTACTTTGGATTACCTCTCTCATATTGCCCTGTTCAGATACTGTTTGCCCCTGCCTGGACCTTGCCATGTACCTGGATTATCTCTCTAGTCTCACCCTGTTGGATTACGTTCATCATCGATTTACCCTTGCTTGTTTACCGGACTGCTCTTGCCTTGTCTTCTACATAACAGTTTGCCATTTTTTTTACCTATTCCTGTTTCTGACCATGTCTTGTAAATAAAGCTTGCAAATGGATCTGCACGTCTCACATGTCGTTCGCCCCATAACAGATCTATTTAGAAATTAAAATATCTTTTTTTTTGTTTTGTGAAGGAATTTAAATAATAATTTGTTTTATTCTATTCTAAATTTCAGTACTGCTCAGAAATTCAAATACTAGTCAGTTACTCTTCAGGAACTCGAGCTGCGTCGAGCGCTTTGGGGAAACGCCTTTGGCAAGATCAACTCTGAATTGAACTGAATATCGTGTGCAATCTGTCCAATGGAAGAGCGTGACGTCACAGGCGGGGTGACGTAGCAACCAGGAAGCTATAAAGGCACGTGCCACGCAGATGGCTTCAGCTTCGCGTCTTTCAGCAAGCGCTCTATGTGTGCATGTCTAAAGTCTGTCTTGTGAGTCTTATTTATTGTTGTCTGTCCCAATAAACAAAATAATGCCTAAGAGCAAAGCAAAGACACGACATATGAAGGGCGATTCCAGATGGCGCTATAGATTGTGTTTTCCTCCCTGCCCACGCTACATCACGGGAGGGGATATACACAGTCTATGCGTGGTTTGCCTGGGATCGAAGCACATTGAGTCGGCTCTCGGGGCAGTTGATAAATTAAAAATCGAGTGGCCTGCAGAGAAAAAATCCGAGCCGCAGAAAAGCAAGTTAGATGAATGATTTCAACCACCTCCATCCCAGAGCCTTCCCTTTTTTCCCGATCTCCATGAAGAGATAGCAAGATCGTGGAACCACCCCTATTCGACCCGTCTCTTTGGCCCCAACTCTCAATATTATGGCAATGTCGCGGGGCTAGATGAGCGAGGGTACAGAGCAATGCCCCGGGTTGAGCAGATGCTTGTGAGCTATCTGTCGCCCGGTTTGGCATCGTCTCTGAAGGCTCCGGCCTTGCCCACGAAACCGTTAAAAACTACATCAATGTTAATGGGCAAGGGCTATGTGGCAGCAGGTCAGGCGGGGGCGTGCCTTCACACTATGGCCATCCTCCAGGCATACCAAGCCGCCCTGCTGAGAGATTTAGACGAGGGAGAGGGGATCAAGTCAGACGATATTGCAGAGCTTAGACAGACCGCTGATCTCTCTCTCCGCGCCACCAAAGAGACCGCTCGCGCGATTGGGCAGTCTATAGCAGCCTTGGTGGCCACGGAGAGGCATTTATGGCTGACCCTGTTGCAAATAAGAGAGAGTGACAGGGTCTGCCTCCTGGACGCCCCGCTTCAAGCCTCGGGCCTGTTCGGTGACACAGTCAATACTGTCGTCGACAGGTTCCAGGGGGCACGCAAACAGGCGGCGGCGTTCCAGAGTTTCCTCCCTTGTCGCTCTCGTGGGTTATCTGGGCGGGAGATACCCACGCCACAAGCAAGCTCCTCATACCGCAAGGCTCAAAAGCAGAGCGTTGCCACTTGTGCTCCTGAGTCGGGGACTTCCAAAGCCAAGTCAGATCTTCGTGCAATTATCGAAGCTAGGAAGTCCTCGACAAAGAGGTCCTGAAGCCAGAAGTGCAGTGACCCTGAGGGTAGCCTCCAATGGAGTAGAGCGGTGTCCACCTCATTATACGGGGCCCGTCTCACCCCAGTGCCCTCTGGGGGCCGGTCTGCCAACCCTGCCAGTGTTTCAGGGCGCATCGGTCTCCGGCGAGTGTCACTCCCAGTTATTTCCGCCCGCGATCCGAGGACTGGTTTGTCACAATAGATTTCAAAGATGCATACTTCCACATATCCATCCTTCCACAACACAAGTTTCTGAGGTTCGCTTTCGGGGGCAAAACCTACCAATATTGAGTACTTCCCTTTGGCCTTGCACTCTCACCCCGCACGTTCACGAAATGTGTAGATGCGGCTCTGGTACCCCTCCGTATGCAGGGCATCCGCATTCTGAACTATATCGATGATTGGTTGATTTTAGCTCAATCAGAGCAGATGGCGGTTCGACATCGAGATGTCGTTCTCGCCCATATGGGGGAGCTGGTTCGACCACGATGCAGGCACATATGTCTCCTGCTCGGATCGAGTCAATCCTTACCTCAGTCAAGAGAGTCAGAGAAGGCCAGTCACTCACTGTCAAGCGGTTTCAGAGACTGTTAGGGCTTATGGCAGCTGCGTCCAACGTGATACCTTTTGGCCTCCTGCACTTGAGACCCCTGCAGTGGTGGCTCAAGACCAAGGGGTTTTCCCCGAGGGGAAATCCATTACGAACTATCAAGGTCACGCGGCAATGCCTTCGTGCCTTAGACATATGGAAGAAAACTTGGTTCTTGAATCAGGGCCCGGTGTTGGGAGCTCTTGGACACCGTGTAACGCTTGCAACAGACACGTCCCTCACTGGCTGGGGTGCGGTCATGAGAGGCCACCCTGCCCACGGTCTGTGGAGCGGTCGCCATCTGACATGGCACATCAATTGTCTAGAAATGCTAGCAGTATATCGAGCATTGAGATATTTCCTCCCAGACCTGAGAGGCCGTCATTTGTGGTCAACACATCGGTGGTTTCTTATATCAATCGCAAAGGATCCTCCTGTGGTCCCAGGGCAAACTCCTCTCGTTAAGAGCAGTATATATTCCTGGGAGATTGAATGACATGGTGTCGAGACAGGGGCAGAGGCCCGGGGAATGGATGCTTCACCCCGAGGTGGTGGAGCAGATATGGCAGATATTTGGCAAAGCTCAGGTGGACCTCTTCGCGACTCAAGAGACATCGCAATGTCCCATCTGGTTCTCTTTAGTTCATCCAGCTTCACTGGGACTAGATGCCATGTCACAGACCTGGCCGAGGCTTCGTCTGTACGCCTTTCCCCCCATCCCTCTGCTCCCGGGAGTTCTGGCGAGAGTGCGCCAGGACGGGGTCCATCTGTTGCTAGTAGCCCCGTTCTGGCCGGGCCGAGTATGGTTCGCAGATCTGGTCTCTCTCCTCGACGGCTCTCCATGGGAGATTCAGATCTGGACAGATCTACTCTCTCAGGTGCAGGGAAAAATAATCCACCCTCGCCTGGATCTGTGGAAGTTGTGGGTGTGGCCCCTGAGGGGGCACAGTTCATAGCTTCCGGTCTCTCAACTAAGGTTGTTGAGACCCTCCTCCAATCCAGAGCTCCCTCTATGAGGAAACTGTACGCCCTGAGGTGGAAACTCTTCACCTCATGGTGCAGAGACCGCCAGCTAGACCCTGTTAACTGCCCAGTTTGTACAGTTCTTGAGTTTCTCCAAGCTAGGCTCTCTGCAGTGTTAACTCAATCCACCTTAAAGGTGTACGTGGCGGCCATAGCTGCTTACCATGTCCCTTTCAACAGTCAGTCAGTGGGTAGACACCCTCTAGTTACACGTTTCCTCCGCGGTGCACTGAGGCTGAGACCTCCAGTACGGTCCCGTATTCCCCCGTGGGACTTGGTTGTGGAGTTAGAGGCTCTTTGTAAAGCTCCATTCGAGCCAATACAAGATATATCAGATAGACATCTGACCCTTAAGACTGCACTGTTACTGGCTATTACGTCTCTAAAGAGAGTTGGATCTTCAGGCCCTCTCTGTGGCCCCTAACTACTTAGACTTTGCCCCTGGTATGGCCAAAGCATTCTTATACCCTCGAGCGGGTTATGTTTCTAAAGTTCCCTCTGTTACGCCACAACCCATAGTACTGCAGGCCTTCTGCTCTCCTCCCTTTCGGGAGCCAGACCAGGAGAAGCTAAACTGTATGTGTCCAGTTCGAGCGCTGGACACATATGACATCTGACATCTGATCTGCCACCCTGGGTGCCACCCCTATAATTACTATGCTACTATCTCATTTTCTTTGTTTAATCGTACTGAATGAGGCATTTATTCAAGGAAATCAAGGATGTGACGTGTCTGGTCTAGTGTTACGCATCGTGCTTCATCGTGCCTATGTACGCACTCTCGCGACACACGTTCATTTTCTTACGGAGTGGAAAACATCATAGAGTAGAAAGGACACAGACAACGATCTGACGGCATGACACAGCAGAAAACTAAGTCTCAGCATTCAAAATCTTCATTAAAATTTTGAGAATTTCAAACAATAAATATAGTTTTGGTGCTTTTTAGTAGCGTGACCAGGATAATGTGCACTCCCGCTTTGCCTAAAGTTCAAGCTGCAGTCTTATTAGCATGAAGTAAACACTGAAGGAACATCTGATCCATGCTGAAAGATACACTACAACTTACTGAACGTATAGTGTATCATGTAATCACTCAACGGGTGTTTCAACCGCGGAAAGACAGCAGCTAGAAGATATTAACAGCAGAAAATTCACTCACTAGTGTCCATAAACTACTGAGAAAAATGTAATGTAAAAAATATATTTATATATTTACTAGTGATGGGCCGTTATCGGCGTTAACGTGAGACTCTTATCGGGCGATAAAAAAAATATCGCAGTTAATCTATTCTCAAAGTTGGGTTGGGAGCTGGGTCTATACTACTCGAGCTATGATGACTTTCACCTTGATATTTTAGCGCAGATGTATACCTAGCCTATCTGTAGGGGGCGAGAACGAGTCTTTAAACCTGTGTGTCTGCCTACTGTGAAATTACAACATCAAACGTGACGTGCTAACATGGATGCAGCTGAAGCCGCCGGGTTTGCTTTAGGGAATTTTTTTTTTTAAGAAGCTTCCCAATGGAAACCTCGACAAGACGCACGCCTGTTTCACACATAATCCGTCTGCAGTGCGTATGCAGTCCGTGTGCGTTTCATATGTGGTGCTGAAGCAGCATGGACTCATACTCATTGTGCTTTCACAAAGGACGTGTTTGCGGTCCGCTGCTCGGTACGTGAACGATTGCTGCACTGCTGTGGAATTAGTTTACAGCTTTCTCATGCAGTTTGTGATGCATTTTGGAAACAGGACATGAGCCCCCAGTATAATGCCTTCGGCAGAATTCAAATGAGCCATTTTAATCTAGATTAAATTAAATTTATTTTTATGATTAAATCTATGGACACCACTGATATTTACTCATAATTGCTTTTTTATTATAATTAATAAAAATGTATAGATATAACGTTATTATAAAAATGGTCTAATATAAACTTGTATACAAAACAATTGTCAGCGTTTCCTGTATAGTTTAGTTTAGAAAAAAATTTGAAAAAAAGTGTACATTACCAGTCAAAAAGATATTTAATGTTTTAGTTTTTTTAAGAATTCTCTTCTACTCACCAAGCCTGCATTTACTTGATCCAAAATACAGCAAAAGCAGTAATATTGTGAAATATTTTACTGTTTAAAATAACTGCTTTCTATTTGAATATATTTTAAAATGTAATTTATTCCTTTATTACTCCAATCGCATGATCCTTCAAAAATCATGCTAATATTTAGATTTGCTTCTCAAAAAAAGTAATTATTATTAACATGTTGAAAACAGCTGAGTAGAATTGTTTCAGGTATCTTTGATGAATAGAAAGTTCAGAAGAGCAGCATTTATCTGAAATAGAAATATTTTGTAAAATTATAAATGTCTTGATCATCACTTTTGATCAATTTAAAACATCTTTATTAAATAAAAGTATACATTTATATAATTCCCATTTTTTTATACACTGATTTTCTGTCATGGACCTCCTGAATTAGCCTTGGCCACCCCCTGGCCACCCCATGTATAAAACTCTAGCTCCACCACTAAATAGAGACTAAAATACAATTTTCAATGGCTAAAACTAGACTAAATGTCATCAGCTTTCGTCGACTAAAACTAAATGAAAATAGTAATGGATAATTCTGACTAAAATAAGACTAAAATGCTCAGACTTTTAGTTGACTGAAACTGGACTAGACTAAAAAGTGTATGAACGTGACTAAAACTAATAAAATTAAAATAGGGCCGCCGAAAACCACACTAGCAGTGAGAATGTGTAGGTGTTTGTGTTTGTGTTTAGTAGAAGTGCTCTGGTCCTGCTCTATCAGGCATTGGCCCACCACACAGAGCGTCCCGCTGGGCAGGAAATGTAGAGGAAGCGCCTGAGCATCCCAAGCTATCAGCACCCCGCTGAGCCACGACTTTACACTGCTTCCTTATTATGGTGTTTACTGTTCCACCTCCTCCCTGACTCCTGCTGAGAACAGGACAGCAGAGAAACATCATGCTGCTCAACACAGATTCTCCAGTAGACAAATCACTGCAGATAAGCCTGCAAATAAGCTAAAATAGCTCAGAATCAAGATTATAGCATCACATTTCTTATTTAATGTTATTCCATTAACAGCTGTCATTTTTATTTAAGAACCAGGATTCTTGGGAATCCTGCATGGATATGTGAAGCGATTTTAAAAGTCTGGTTTCTGGACCTATAAAAAAGTTATGGACATTAATAAAATCTTAGAAGGTCACCGACTTTTCTGTAATTAATATACATTTTTCTAATCATGTCAAGTTCTATAATATATTTTATCAAGTAGAATTTTATTAAATTCTGGAATTACAAAGTTTTAAATCTTTATTTTAACATATTGCTAATTATTTGTTTTATTTTTAATATATCTTAATTTTAATATATTCTAGCTATTTTATTTAATATATACATAATATATAATGTTGAAAACAGTTGTGCAGCTTCTAATTATGTGGAAAATGTGATGCTACATTTAAAAAAGAAAAGCGGTTAAGTAAGTTTTTATTATTATTATTATTATTATTATTACAAAAGTAGAAATTAATACTTTCATTCATCCAAAGTGACGGTAAAGACATTTACAATGTTACAGTAGATTTCTATTTCAGATAAATGCAAGAAAAAAATGTATTTGAAAACAGAAAAATCTTATTTTCAAGCTTTTGGACCGGTAGTGTGATCTGGATGGGACTACAGTATCAAAGGACATGAGGCATGAATGTACCTGAGCTAGTTCAGAGTTTTGGGCTGGTTTTGACCTGTGAAGGTGAGGAGCTTGATGTCAGGGGCCGTGAAGTAGACCTCTAAAGCCGCTAAACGAGGTCCTCCGGATCCCAGCACAGCCTTATTACAGCCCCTGAGGGCCATCAACAGCCTCCCGTTCATTACGGCTCCTCACTGCTGTAAAGTGCTAGTCTTTGGCATATTAAAGTGTTTGCCCGTTACAGACGTCTGAGTGAATGCTTTACACACTGCTTAAAGCTGCTATTGTGTAAAAGTGGTTTGATGTTGAACTTCAATCAGTGGCTTCTGCTTTAATCTGGATGTAAGTGCTGCGTTCGCCCGTCGGGTCACGAGCAGCTCGCGGCCTGAAATTGGGAGAAAAGGTTCTCCTCGCCGCCTCTGATTTATTCGCCGTCTGTTTTCGAGTGAATTTCTAAATAAAGTGTATGTAACCCATCATTATTCTGCTGTGCTGGAGTGGGATGTGAGTGGATGAAAATTGATCCAGCCAATTGAAAAAGGGGGTTAAGTGTTTTTGCCCTTATCGACGGACCAACAAAGCGGCTGTTGTATAAAACACTCATTTGTCGCCCATTAGCAGATGAGACGGTGTTATTTGAGGGACACATTGTGCCGCACAAGAGTTTGAGAGGCGATAATGGCCCGTGCGCATACGCCAGCCAAGAATAAAGATTTTAACTCCGTGGAGGATGATGATGATGAAGACATTTAAAGCCATTACCGCTGCTCTCCAGTGTGGTGAAATGGTGTAAAATGACCCGTGCGTGTCTGGAATCAATCACACCGCGTGTCTTTGTTGTGGCTGGGTCATGGGAGTTTTGAGGGTTCAGGGGATCTTTATTCAACTGGTCTTGGCTGGTTTAGAAACTAGCTCAGATGTTTCGTCAGCATGCATTGGCTCTGCAAGCCTTTACTTCGCACTGCTTGTTTTGAAACTTCAAGGAACTTGGGAACACTTTCTACAGGCTTCCTTCTTACAGTCTTTATTCACCCTTCCACAAAATAAGGCCTAATTTAAGCATTTTTTTTTAATGCAGTACAAAATCTTTTAATGCATTAATTAGTTCACCTTATAATGCATTGTATAATCTCATAAATAATTGTAACCAGAGTAAGGATACATGATAAATAAAACATTGCTATTCATTGCTACATCTTTAGAAAGTACAATGCATTTAAACACATGACAGACAAACCTTCAGATATTATAATGCATTTAAAATTTGGTTTCAACAATTATTCATGAAAAAGAATGCATTACAGCATACATTACAAATACTGTTATTATGCATTATACATAAAGGATTTAAGTCTCACCACTTAAATCAGAGCAGAAAGTTTTAAATTCATAAAGTCATGGCACTAATTGATTATAATTAGTGAGATAATGCTGGCAGTTTTTACTAAAGACACACAGTGACGAATTAGCACTGAAGAGCCATGGACAGTTCATTTTTGCACCTGACCTTATTAAATATGCATTTGTAGGAGCTTCCCTTCCTGAAGCAAAATATATGGAGGAGGAGAGTATTCAAATGAATCGATCAATCCGATTTACTTCATTCAGTTAACTGGCATTTGCGCCATTATTTAATGCCCCAAAAAAAAGCATTTCTCAAACTATTTTGCACTTGAAGTTGTTGAAAGAGGAGGCACAGAGAACAGAGAGCGTGTGGAAGAAGAGAGAGGAGTTTTTCCACACAAATGAATTTATTTTGAATGCCAGAAGAACACATTATCCAAACATATGGTTTGCCAAGCCTTGTTATTTTTAATGTGTTTCTGCCCTGTGTGTATAAGAGCCATGACTCGCTCGTCACTCAGATCGTCACAGGTGCAGTTGTGCTAGTAATGTTTGGTCACTCATAAAGGAATAGTTCAGCCAGAATCTGAACAATCTGATCACCCTCAGTTCATCCCAGATCAGGATGAATTTGTTTCTTCATCAGGTTTGTAGAAATGTAGCATTGCATCAGTGTCTCATCAATGGATGCTCTGCAGTGAATGGGTGCCGTCAGAATGAGAGTCCAAACAGCTGATAAAACATCACAATAATCCACAGCACTTTTAAGAGTTATTGTGGATTATGGACTTGAATTAGTAGAGACAATTAATTGTCTTGATGGGTTAAATGCGATGCACGTCACAACCGTCACTGTTCACTCACACTGATTCATTCAAACGTGATTCGTTTAGAAAGACTGATTCACTCAGGAACAAAACACTGCACAACAGTTCTGTTAACAGTTCTATTCAGTGCCAAAATAGAAGAAGAGTGTTATTAGATTCTTGATTATTGAACTGTTGTATAAATCAGTATCACATCTGCAGTAATGCAGATAATGTTAAATAAATATAATAATTTATAAATACAAATCAATTATTATTAACTGCTATTTTCTTGTTATTTTCTATTAATATTTAGCGTTTCCCATACAAGAATGTTCTTATCTTTTTTTTTCTTTAGATTGTTTTAAAGACAAACCTTTAGAAGAATTGTACTATTTTTTTGTAATCTTCTTGAAATCATGGATAAATATCCTCTTGACGTTAGGATGACCTTCAGCTTGTCTGAAATCCTTCAAAATAGGATTGTTAACAAATTTATTGTCTTAAAAAATTTGACATTACAACAAAACACCACCTATGTATACAGCATATGACAAATATAACTATTACTATAGTAATGTAAACAGTGATCTGACATGATTATGACATGATGTGACTTCTTGCTTCCTGCTTTTTGCTATATTCATAATTCATTCATACAAAAAAAAAAATTCAGCAGCATTCACATGAAAAAAGAAAAGAAAAGAGATGTTCTTCAGAAGAAAAGGCATTTTTTAAGAATTTCAGTTCTTATGAACCTTTTTTGTTGTTTGCTTGTTTCTTTGTTTCTTCACAAAATTTCTTAATATCTTGAAGCAGATTTTCATGAATCTGGCCCTCTTGTTGTCCCAAACCTGTACGATTCGTTCTGTGAAGTGATTTTGGAGAATATCCTGGCTGTTCTTTTGCATTAAATGAACTGAAGTTGTCACATTGACACAAAATCAACACAACAGTGGTCCGTATGACTTGTGCTTTATTATATTCCAGCTCTTCTGAAATCTTTCATAGTGTTGTGTGAGGCTGACAGTGTAACTACACTTCTATAGTAGTGTTTCTGAGATCATATAGCGATATGAAGAGCGTATCAGCAGCCCCAGCACAAGCTGAGTGTCTTGCAGTCCGCTGAGAGTCGAGCTGCAGTCGTTCATCAGTCTGACACACGTGATGCTTTGAATGCAGGCCTCGCTGTTACTTCTTACAGGAAATGAAATTATAGTGTGAGACGCAGAATAGAAATGAGAGTGTCTCGTCTGAGAGTCTGCCGTGTGACAGTTAGTTTGTCTTGAGGATAATGTGCTGCCAGTCTGAATGCAGAACATCAGATCTGCTGACGGGATCTTCTCGTGATATCAGACTGTCTCTAGAGAGGGATTGAGTCTGGAGCGTTTGGCAGGAAGACCTCCTGAAGGATGACCTCCTGAGGACGTCAATAAAACAATTAGCATGAAGTCTGGTCCACTCTGCAGTTCATTAGGCAAGGCAAGTTTATTTATATAGCACATTTCATACACAATGGTAATTCAAAGTGCTTTACATAAAAGAAAGTAAAAAATCATGAAGAAAACTTATTTAAAAAATAAACAAGCAATTTAATAACTTTGAAAATGGTAAAAAAAATACTTATTTAAAATGAATTTAAAACATTTAAAAATAGAAAATGGTTTTACATAAAATACAGTGCAATCAGTTCGGACATCGCACAGTTCATTCAATAAATGCACAGCTAAACAGATGAGTTTTAAGCCTAGATTTAAATGTGACTAGTGTTTTAGCAGATCTGATCTCTTCTGGAAGCTGGTTCCAACTGCGGGCGGCATAGTAACTAAAGGAGGACTCCCCTTGTTTTGTGTGAACGCTTGGTATTTCTAACTGACTCGATCCTAATGATCTGAGTGCTCTGTTAGGTTTATATTCAGTGAGCATATCTGCAATATATTTCGGTCCTAGGTCATTTAGTGACTTATATACGAGTAAAAGTACTTTAAAATCAATCTTAAATATAACTGGAAGCCAGTGTAAGGACCTGAGGACTGGTGTGATATGCTCAGATTTTCTGGTTCTAGTCAGAATCCTGGCAGCAGCGTTCTGGATGAGCTGCAGCTGTCTAATGGTCTTTTTGGGAAGGCCGGTGAGGAGCCCATTACAATAGTCCACCCTGCTGGTGATGAAGGCATGAACAAGTTTCTCCAAGTCTTGGCTGGGAACAAAACATCTAATTCTTGCAATGTTTTTTAAATGATAGTATGCTGATTTAGTTACCGGTACTGCTTTGACATGACTACTGAATCTAAGGTCTGTCTCCAGAATCACACCAAGATTCCTGACTTGATTTTTAGTTGTTTGACCCCTGGAGTCAAAGTATGCATTCACCTTGAACACTTCATCTTTGTTTCCAAATGCAATGACTTCAGTTTTTTCCTTGTTTAACTGCAGTAAGTTCTGGCACATCCAACTATTAATTTCATCAATACATTGGCAGAGGGAGTCAATGGGGCTGTAGTAATTTGGAGATAAGGCTAGGTAAATCTGGGTATCATCAGCATAGCTGTGATAGGCAATTTGGTTCTTTCTCATTATTTGACTTTATACATGAAGACTCATGTAGGCCTCTGAGAATGACCATAACATCAGAAAATCACCAGCAGAACTGTGATCTGTGGACGAGAGTTAGGGTTAAGGTTAACTTGTAGTTATTATTATAATTATTACTTATAATCTTAGATCACAAACACCTTAGTTATGATGTACAAAAAAAAAAAAAAAAAATAGAACTAAAATAAAAAATAATGCAAACAAAAGTCTCTCTCTCTCTCACACACACACACACACACACACACACACACACACATATATATACAGTAGTGAACATATGAAGTGGATCAAAAGTTGTCCTCGAACCTAAAACCAAAATGCATTCTTCTCTTAGGACAACTTTGATTCACTTTTTTGATCCAGTTCAAATATTGATTACTGTATATATTAGTGCTGGGCAACAATTATAATTTTATAAATAATGAATTCAAAGGCAGTGTATTGTGTTATTTGTAACAGCGTGAATATATATATATATATATATATATATATATATATATATATATATATATATATACATATATATATATATATGTGTGTGTGTGTGTGTGTGTGTGTGTTAAAACTATAAAATCCTTTAAAAAATAATAAAATTGACAAAAAACATAATTACTAAAACTTCAAAATAAAGAAAATGTATTAAAAGTGTTCAAATGAATGTAGACAAAATGTAAACTTAAAATGTATTCAAATGATTCCTGGCTGTATAGTTTCTCAGTAATAAACTAAAATAACACTGCTTGTTACTGAATGCAGCTGTAACTCACTCATCTATTCAGGCTGATCTGATTTAGGGTATTAATATTAAAGAGAAGAATATTGTTTTATGTTGTTTTCATTCAGAAGGCTTCAATATTCTCTGTGTTCTGTTAGAGATAATGCTGCAGAAGTGGAACTGAAAGCAATGACATGTTTTGAGACAGAAGCACTTCTGAACTATATGAGTTCATAACCACACATTTATCTGTGCTCATCTTCAACTCTGGGGAAATATTAATTTGACCCCCTGCTGGATTTGTAAGTTTGCCCACTCACAAGCCTGAATCTGCTCTCGAAGCACTGTAGGAGGTGTCAGACGCGCATCAGAAATCAAGCGAATGTTCACATGCACAAGTCAAGAACTACCACAAATCAGATTATTAAACAGTTCACATGCAAACCAAAAACCTGGCAACACAAGAATCGTGTTTTCTGTGTTATTTCCTGTTCCTGTGTATTCCACTCGGAGTAATCCATTAATGATGTGAGCTGTGATGGTGTTGATAAACAGAATGTTATTGAACCACATCTGTCTAGTTAAACGTTAGAAGATCAAAACCTGGAGTCGTTTCCCGAGCAGCTGTAGTCAAGTAATATAAGAGCGTATCAGGTGACTGCTGTGTGTTCTTCTGCACTTACAGACCTTCTCAATCAATTCTTCTGCAGATTCTACAAGCTGTTAATCTGCTACAAATGGCCAACTAAAGATTTTCTGCTCCTCTGTGTATACACACACACCTCTGCGCTGACCATGTGTCTGCACTCAGAGCCACAAGCTGTCGAGGGTCAGAGCGGCTCAGTGTGTGTGTGTGAGTGTGTGAGACCCCTGTGCTCTCGTCCGGTCCTGCTGAAGATCTGTCTCCTGCTGGCCTTCTCTGACTGATGATCTCCAGCTCAGACTGTAATCTGTGATGCTCTCTCTGTGTTTTCAGACATCTGTATATTAGTGTTTGTTGAAGGGTTCGTTCACTCAGACGATGGCTCAGTCATTGAGATCTCATTCTAAACCTGTGGCTCTTAAACATGCTTCAGGTGTATAGAAGGTGTTTTCTGCAGCTAAAGCAGTTTAGTTTAGTGTTAGTGAAACAGCTTCTAAACAATGTCACGTAAGACATTCAACGTCTATAAACTCAATAGATAGAAAAAAGAACTTAGGTTTTTGTTTACATAATAAATATGTGTGTACTATATTTATTATGTATATATAAATACACGCACAGAACTTATTTTGAAAGTATTAACATATATATTTTAATATTTATATAATTTATATCATATATAAATATATTTAAAATATTAAATATATACATATACATTTACACATTTTTTAAATATATACATGCATGTGTGAGTATTTATATATGAATAATAAACACAGTACACACGTATTTATTATGTAAACAAAAACTATTATTTTGGATGCGATTAATCGCTTGACAGCACTATAAATTATGTATTTTACATAAAATACGTGCGTGCGTGTGTGTGTGTGTGTGTGTGTGTGTGTGAGAGAGAGAGAGAGAGAGAGAGAGAGAGAGAGATCAGCGTGCTCTGTCTTCAGTGGAGTGTGTCGCTCTCTTGTGGCCGCTCTGTGTAGATAAGACAAGTTTGAAGATTCTTTATGTACAGTAAGCATCAACTTTATTAATTTGCATATGTTTGTAAGTTTTCCACACATGACGTGTAAAGGGTGTACAGATGTAGAATGGTGTGTGTGTGTGTGTGTGTGTGTGTGTGTGTGTGTGTGTGTTTGTTATGAGAACATGAATGTAAACATTGATATGCATTACATAATGTTTCATGATGAACTGTCATATAGATATTAATGAAGGTCATTAGAAAGTTTAAAAACAGTTCATTAATTAGTAGCAGTTCCACAAATATATAAAATAAAAAAAAATGTGTAATACAGCATTTATAACATGATGAGAGCAGGTTTATTAGTCTGGTCACAGCACACAGGATGCTCAAGTAGAACATGTTGATTTCTTCTTCTCTGTTTTATGCATATTTACAATATATTACAGAAGACTCAAAACGCATTTCTTAAAACAAATATTACTATTATTTTTTTGTATAACTATTTGCATAAAATACATAAATGGTTTTATTTTAAAGAAACACTATTTTGAATTACTACATTTCACAAAATATGAAACAAAGATATTTAAATATGCACAATATATGTTGTGTACTGTGTGTAATAAAGTCGTGTTATTAGGATTTTAGTCATCAGCTATTTCTTTTAAATATCTTTCCATCCCTTTCGTCACCCGATTGTCGTATAGTACCGTGGCTAGTATGAATGTGTTATAATAATAATAATGATGATAATAATAATAAATGATAATAAATGTGATCGATTTATTTTTATGGTTCAGTTTATTTTGAAATTAAATGCCGTGAGCGCTGTAAAATTAATCACTTCCGGTTCCGGCGTCACTTACGGTTTGCTTCCGATCAGAGCGGAGTCGACTCTCAAAGATTCATTCGCTTCGCTCGATAGATTCAATAGACGCGCGCCTGTTCAAAACAAACGCTCGAATGAATCGATTCCTTCTCGGACATGACTCCCAACAACTTCTTTCGGAAAAGAAGAAACGGGGAGCGAAGAAAGTAGTATCTGATTAAATGGCTAAAAGTGTGTTCGCGCGATACTGCAGCGCAGATGAGTGCAGTCTGAGGCGATCTGATCACATCAAGCCCGGATCCCTGTAAGATGTCTCTGGAGGAGTTCGAGCGGCATTACTCCTCTCTGAACTCCGAGTCTGTATGGCGTTATTTTTGTGCCACAATCCTGAGCGAGTAATTGTACGTTTTGAGCACAAAGAACTATATTTTGCAAGCACATTACATTATATTTTGAACAGAAATTAACAATCGCAAAAAAAAAGTCCGTTTTTAATTCAATGATTCCGTGCTCAATAAATGTATTTGCTTGTTTGCTATTATCAATATTAACGTGCAGTAATAACCCCTCTCACGCAGTTTACTCAGGTGCTCTCTCACAAACTCTCTCTCTCTCTCTCTCTCTCTCTCTCTCTCTCTCTCTCAACCTCTTAATTCTGTGTGCGCTCAACTCTTGACACACTGCTTGCTCAACTTACAACAGTGTTACAAGTGTGCCACAAAATCAACCAATCGGAAAATTAAAGGTCAATTTTGATTGGCTGTTGGTCTCTAATCAAATCGCTAGTAGAACCAAAGCCCTATCATTTCCTATAGAGCTTCACAGTCCCGCCCACAGCCGGTGCCGGAAGTAAAAATTCAATACAATTTCTGCATTGACAGTTGGGGTATAAGCCATAAAAACTCTAAACTTTAAACCAGCTACGGCTGTACTAGTTACGGAGTGTACTATTTATGGAGGCTATATCTTTAACACCAAGCATTTCTGCAGACTCTGTTGATGTAGCAGACTTCAAGTGGTAATCTCCGGACACCACAGAAACACATCGACACCACGATTGGGATGATGAATTTATTCCTTAAACAGAGTAGCGTGAGGCAATATTAGTAAATACAGACATCAGAAGGCCTACTCTCTCATTCCTCTGCTTCTCCATTCACATACGCCGTGCATCTCAGTGCAACCGTTTAAAAGGACAAGCAATATATGTAGAAGTGATATACAATTTTCACCATTAACAAATGCAGTACTCAATTACTTCACATAACAGGACAAATAAAAAAATGTAATGGAAAACAACATTTGTAAAAGTTAAATTCAGATTTACTGTAAACTCATTGGAATGAATAATGTAACATACACTATAAACTCTAAATTGCATCAAAATTCGAATTTTAACCCACTGTGTACAATAAAGTTATAAAGGTTTTTTTTTTGCACGAAAAAACTGTCACTGCATGAAAATATAACACAAGGCAATTAGTATAGATTGCCTAGTATACACTGAAGTACACATGTATTCTGAATCAATCAACAAATAAATTCACAAATTACACAAACATTTGAATTAACGATCACAGTTTAAAACAACATACCTTAAACAGAGTAGCGTGAGGCAATATTAGTAAATACAGACATCAGAAGGCCTACTCTCTCATTCCTGCATGGAAAGATACATGTGCAAACGAAACTCAATTTAACACGGTTAAAAGTAACACTTTTAAGGAAAATATGCTAATCACAGGGATACAAGTTACGACAGATGCTCTTAACAGTGTTTTAACGCCATAAATGTAGTGATTACGTTACAAAGAGACCGTTAATGCAAGCTAAATACGAGAGAGAAAAACTACCTCTGCTTCTCCATTCACATACACCGTGCATCTGAGTGCATGAGGAGAAGCGTCATATGTCTCTTGCGTGTCCCACTAATTAAGGCCTCACCTACAACAATTGATAGGAACTCTCAATTGGAACCAATGTAAATAAAACTTAATAAAAAATGTGTTTAATACAAGTTTTGCTGAAGTTAAATAGATTTACAGAAATTCCTTAGACATAAAAAACTGGCTACATTGATACTCTCCTTGATTCCTTTAACTCAAAAGTTAAGAATGTTATAGATGATATTGCTCCAATAATAATCAGAAAGAAAACAAACAGACAGAAATCAGTTTGGAGAAGATCAACAGCAGTTCAGACAATGAAAAGACAATCCAGAAAAGCCGAGCGGATGTGGCGGAAGACAAAACTTGAAATTCACTATAGCATCTATAAAGACAGCCTTCATGCTTTAATGTGAAACTAGCCACAGCTAGACAGAATTTCTTCTCAAACCTTATAAACAGTAACTTAAATAACACTCGTACTCTTTTTGCCACTGTTGAGAGACTGACAAACCCCCCAAGTCAGATTCCCAGTGAAATGCTCTCAGACAGCAAATGCTACATCCTTCTTTTCTGAGAAGATCATCAATATCAGGAAGGCGATTAGCACATCCTCAAGTAATGCAGAGGTCAGACAGATTAGGCCACAATATGAAAAAGATACTATGTCTATTTTTGAAGCAATTGAAGCAAAATTCTGGAAGACATAGTGCAGCACCTAAAATCGTCAACCTGCTGTCTTGACACACTTCCCACATCTTTTTTCAAAAGTGTGCTTAACTGCTTAGAAGCAGATCTTTTAGAAGTGGTGAACGCCTCACTTCTTCCTGGGACATTTCCAAACTCCTTAAAAACTGCAGTTGTTAAGCCCCTCCTGAAAAAGAGTAATCTTGATAACACCATTCTGAGCAATTTTAGACCAATATCTAATCTTCTTTTTATAGGCAAAATTATAGAAAAGGTCGTTTTTAATCAGTTGAACAAATACTTAAACTCAAATGGATACCTGGACAATTTTCAATCTGGTTTTCGACCGCATCACAGCACAGAGACAGCACTCATTAAGATAATAAATGATATTCGCTTATATTGTGACTCTGGCAAAATATCGGTGCTGGTATTGCTAGATCTCAGTGCTGCATTTGACACTGTCGATCATAACATACTACTAGAGAGACTGGAAAACTGGGTCGGTCTTTCTGGGATGGTACTCAAATGGTTCAGGTCATACTAAGAAGGGAGAGGCTATTAGGTGAGTCTAGGAGAGCATAAGTCTAAGTGGACGTCCATGACATGCGGAGTCCCACAAGGCTCAATTCTTGCACCGCTCTTGTTTAGCCTGTATATGCTCCCACTAAGTCAAATAATGAGAAAGAACCAAATTGCCTACCACAGCTATGCTGATGATACCCAGATTTACCTAGACTTATCTCCAAATGACTACAGCCCCATTGACTCCCTCTGCCAATGCATTGATGAAATTAATAGTTGGATGTGCCAGAACTTTCTTCAGTTAAACAAGGAAAACACTGAAGTCATTGCATTTTGAAACAAAGATGAAGTGTTCAAGGTGAATGCATACCTTGACTCTAGGTGTCAAACAACTAAAAATCAAGTCAGGAATCTTGTATATATATATTTATATATAGAATATATATTATAGACATATATTTCAGATATGCTCACTTAAAATAAGCCTAACAGAGCACTCAGATCATTAGGATCGAGTAAGTTAGAAATACCAAGGGTTCACACAAAACAAGGGGAGTCCTCCTTTAGTTACTATGCTGCCCGCAGTTGGAATCAGCTTCCAGAAGAGATCAGATCTGCTAAAACACTAGTCACATTTAAATCTAGACTCAAAACTCATCTGTTTAGCTGTGCATTTATTGAATGAGCACTGTGCAATGTCCGAACTGATTGCACTATATTTTTACTGTTTTTTTTTATTTTATTTTATGTAAAATCATTTTCTGTTTTAAATTAATTTTAAATAAGTAAATGTTTTAATAATTTTAAAAGTTTTAAAATAGCTTGTTTTATTGTTATTATTTTTCTTCATTATTACTTTACTTTCTTTTATGTAAAGCACTTTGAATTACCATTGTGTATGCAATGTGCTATATAAATAAACTTGCCTTGCCTTGCCTTACTAAGCGATAGTATA
Source organism: Carassius carassius (assembly GCF_963082965.1). Taxonomy (NCBI): domain Eukaryota; kingdom Metazoa; phylum Chordata; class Actinopteri; order Cypriniformes; family Cyprinidae; genus Carassius; species Carassius carassius. The sequence goes on along the minus strand of NC_081786.1, from coordinate 30,052,753 downwards.
TGCTCATAAAAATGCCAAAGGTTCATGGGGCACTAACCTTGTTTTGAGATAAATGCCTTTTATTCGCGATGTCTTGGATTAGTTCTTCATTACCCACAATCCTGAACAATCCCACAATCCCATAGTGATGCATCTGATTGGTGGAACTCTGGTTAAACCCCGCGAAGGTCCGTGAAGACTGAAGATTATTAATAAAAAATAAATAAATAATAAAAACCTGTGTTGCGTTTTTACATGGTAGACTTATCAGTGCAATCATGATCTCCTTGGCTGTCATGATGGTTTTTTTCAAGGAGGAAAACAAAAGTGTTCTAAGGGGTGAAAACCACTTCAGATAGGGTCATGTAACGTTAGTTGAGTATAGCGTGTCCGAGGGTCAGCTTGTGGGTTTTGTAAGGGCCAGCATGAAGGATAAGACCTACAAAGTTTTGGTGAGTTTGTCAGGGAAGTTGGAAACGTTAGTTAGCATTATCGTCCACTTTAGCTAGGCTACTGTAGCCTTCATATGGTATGAGTCATATCAAGCATTTTATAATGCCACTGTCAAAACAATATTTAGCCTAGGCATAACTTTTTGTGCATTTACTGAACATTTGTGTAATGGCAACGACATGTGTTGACGACTGAGCGGTGCTTGCAGTCAGCTACAAAGCACTGCACCATTGGTGACGTTATCGTTAACCTCTTTCACACACGCACACAATATATAAAATACATGATACCTATATAAAACACTATTTATTTACACGATTAATACTGAAAGAACTGCTATTACTGCACAATCACTATATAAAATAAAATTCACTGGAGGAAAAAGTTTGCGCGGCCGCCGTCAGATTTGGAAGTCGCTCAAAAGGCTTGTTCGCAGTTGTGGCTTCAGTCGACTTCAGTCAGGCGCGGTGGTTTATGGGATGAGTAGTTCCTTCGCTCGAAATGAAAATATGTACCGTATCTTCCGGACTATAAGTCGCACTTTTTTTTCCTAGTTTGGCTGGTCCTGCGACTTATAGTCAGGTGCGACTTATTTATCAAAATTAATTTGACATGAACCAAGAGAAATGAACTAAGTGAAAACATTACCGTCTCCAGCCGCCAGAGGGCGCTCTATGCTGCTCAGTGCTCCTGTAGTCTACCACTGAGCAGCATAGAGCGCCCTCTCGCGGCTGTAGACGGTAATGTTTTCTCTTGGTTCTTGGTTCTAAATAAATGCGACTTATAGTCCAGTGCGACTTATATATATATTTTTTCCTCATCATGACATATTTTTGGACTGATGCGACTTATATTCAGGTGCGACTTATAGTCCGAAAAATACGGTACACAGTCTTGTACCTTTGACTTTTTGGGGATTTTCTCTTAATTTTTTCACTCGAAATGATATGTTATATGCTTAGGAGTTCAGCCGTAGCTGGTTATCTTCAGACATGCTCTAAAACTCTTTAAATACGGATTTTTCTGAAAGTCAATGGGAGAAAAGAATGGGAAATTTACTTCCGGCACCTAAGCTCTGTCGGGCTGTGGGCGGGACTGTGATGCTCTATTTAGAATTCAATAACGTTTTTCCGTTTAGTTTAACAAACGGAAAATGAGTTTTTGGCTCTGTATCTCATTTTGTCTTTTGGGGTTTACAAATCGGTTTATGGCTTCAATATTTCATGCGCACTTGTGGGCGGTGCTGAAACGCTGCTTTCATCTGATTGGTTGAATCGCTCCGCCTTCAGCACGTCTTTTCATTCTTTCGGCAGAATAAGAGTCAGTACGAGTGAAGCTCTGTAATATCTGAAACCACCGCTCACTGTTAATTAGAATAATATTTGAAACAGATGTGGCTGGGCACATTATTCGTGCTGCTGCGACCTGTAAATTATTTCTAGGTTGTAGTATTGTATGAATATTGTCCCACTGTAAATACAGTGCAAATAGTTCTCGCTCTTTGGATAAAAGTGAAGTGGAAATCAAAATCAATAATAGACTGAACAGTTCCATGATAATATGTCTGTAACATTTACCACTCTCATCTTTTAAGTCTAAAGGCACTAGGTATGTGTGTGTGACATTAATAAATAATTGTGAAAATTAATATAGTTAAATTTATGAAATAAATTAGTAATATTAGTTTTATTACATACTAAATTGAATGATGTTTCTCTTCTTAGTATTCTTTGTTGGGCTTGAGAAAGCCAACATATATTTAAAGATTATTATTATTATTTATTATAAGAGTAATTGACACCGACTAGAACTTTAATGTTTCACCAAATTCAGCTCAGATCTTCAGACTCATCTGACCCGTTGCTGTATAACTGGTCAGACTTAACTTCCCTAAAAATCCTAGTGACTTTTGTTACCCGAGCAATGAAGGTCTTAACACTTATTGTCCACTAGAGGGGGCGACAGGATTTCTGTTTACAATAGTTCAAGTGACAAGCATATACATGAATTTCATGTGTACTGCCATGAATATGCCATATCTGTGTACAAGAATAAACTTCACACTTCAAGCTGTACAACTACTTAAAACTTCCAAATCTGGCTTTTTCAACCTACCTCCAAATTTACTGGTTTATGCATTTAATGTTTGTCCATCTGAAACTTTTATTTTTCATGAGCTGTATATTTTAAGATGTACTAGGTGTTGATAAATCACATGCAAAGAATGTAAAGAGCTTTGACAATTATTATTTTTTTTTATTATTCGTTATTGAGTTCTAAATAGGAAATGAAATGATCAAAACGTACACGGACCAGACGGGCTTTGGTTCTACTAGCGATTTGATTGGAGACCAACAGCCAATCACAACTGACATTTAATTTTCCGATTGTTTTTTTTTTTTTTTTTGTGGCACACTTGTAACGCTGATGTAAGTTGAGCGAGCGTGTGTCTAGAGTTGAGTGCGCACAGAATTAAGAGGTTGAAAGGATGAGAGAGAGAGAGTTTGTGAGAGAGCACCTGAGTAATCTGCGTGAGAGGGGTTATTACTGCACGTTAATATTGATAATAGCAAACAAGCAAATACATTTATTGAGCAAGGAATGGTTTTTTCTTTGCTCAAGCGTTTTTTTTTTTTTTTTTGCGATTGTTAATTTCTGTTCAAAATATAATGTAATGTGCTTGCAAAATATAGTTCTCTGTGTTCAAAACATACAATTACTCGCTCAGGATTGAGGCACAAAAATAACGCCATAAGTCTGGAGGTGAATCAGTAGGAGGAAGATCATCAACACCTAGAGCTCTCAGCGGAGAAGAGGAGAGACTACACTACATCCCCATCCGGGTGCTGGGGAAGCGACGCTCTACAGACGCACTGAGGTCAGCAGCAGCTCTCTGTCATCTTATATCAGCAGCTCAGGCCTGTGTCACTGTCCACTGTCGGCGCTCTGCTCTGATTGGAGGGTTGGGCGTTCCAGCCACGCCCACTGATTCTGAGGTGCAGTTGTGTCTTAATTAGGGCTGTGAATCTTTGGGAAGGCAGCGATTCGAGTTGATTCAAGATTCATAGGTTTTCGATTCGATTCAAGAACGATTTTTTGCAAATTTAGAATGATTCAATTCGATTCACAATTAAATTCGATTTGATTAAAAAGATTCGATTCTGCATTCTTTAAGTGCATTCACAGGATTATTTAAATGCTTCCCCTAAATTCTCTAAATGCTTAGTCAGGGGACAAATTACACCAGCATATATGGTTAGAAATAAATAAATAAATACCTTTTGACCATTGTTAATGATGCTATGGCATGACATGGCATACGTAAAAATGTATGTAAGCCAAGATTTAAAAAAAAAGAGCTTTAAGAGTATTATGTATAGGCTAACATTTTGTCACACCAGGGGCTTAGCCATCATGTGACAGAAATGTCAAATACAATCATTTTATGTATGTAGCATATGTATTATCATAATTATTATAATTGTTATTTTTATTTTATTTTACAAGGAATTCTCTTCTTTTTTATTACTTTTAATTTGCTGTAAGAAATCAAATACACTACTCGACAATAATCAATCATTTGTAATCTATTATTTTTTTTTTTAGTAATGGCAATTTTATGGTTGTTTTATGTAGGCTACTACATTTAATTAGCTATTATTTTAATTTTCTGCACAGAATAAGGTAGAAATATCCTACTCTATAGTTTCTGTACTGTAATAAATGATGTCAATTAGCATTGCATCATTCACAAATTTTATTTATGTATTGCGTTGTGTTTTTTTAAACGTTTCATTAGTTCATTCTGCTTTTATTCAGTTTAGCTGCAGATAAATCCTGGCACGTCTATGAGAGCGAGATCACTTCTCTTTCAGTCTGAAAACTTCTTTATCTCATTTTCACAAAATAAAATGCTATATTAGCTATTTAATATTTCCTTTCAACAGCGAATTATGATTCTGAGAGAAAACGTGCCAGATGTCTGTTTGTTAAAGCAACAAATGCTACTTTCATGCAATCCACAATGGTCTTATCGACTTAGCTTTACGAGTTGATGCCTGGATTAATCGCTGGGTCGTCAGACCAGTCCTAAGCGCCATACCATCTCTCCGGACAGGGGGCGCTCGAGTCGAGAGAACGCGGTCGGTCCCGTCGACGACCACGAACCCATGCAGGTGGGCAGAGCTTGGCTGTCCCGGAGGGGACGAGGATTCCAGTACCTGGTGGACTGGGAAGGTTACGGTCCGGAGGAGAGGACTTGGGTACCTGCTCGGGACATATTGGATCACTCCCTTATTGATGATTACAATCAGCAGGTAGGCCCTTCTGGGAACTCCAAGAGGAGTTCTTAGGGTGGGGGGGGGGGGGGGTACTGTCATGGTTGGTAAACCGTGATCTCTGGGTTTTGCACTTTGTGGTGAAGTCTGTGTGTTTCGCGTCTGCACTGATTAGTTTGTGGGCGTCTCCGTTAATTGTCATCAGCAGCAGCAGAGAGAACGGCGGAGGTCCCAAGGACTATGCCTGTACTGTGGAGGCTCAGGACATACCATCTTCACCTGCCCGGTAAAAGAGCCAGCCCGATAGTAAACTTGAGGCTACTATCGGGTGGGATCTCCTCTGAGAAGTCCTCAACAATATCATCATCGACTCTCCTTCCGGTGAAACTGCAGTGGGAGAATCACACTCATGACTGTCACGCACTTCTGGACTCCGGAGCCGAAGGTAATTTCATCGACTCACTCCTTGCATGTCACCTGAACATTCCTGTCCGGCCTGTGTCTCTTCCCATCCATGTCACCGCACTCAACGGCCAGGAACTGCCTCACGTCACACACTACACAGATCCCATCACTCTGCTCACCTCTGGAAATCATTGTGAAACCATATCCTTTTTCCTCATGGACTCCCCTGTAGCTCCCATTGTGTTAGGTCACCCCTGGTTAATAAAACATAATCCACGAGTGGAGTGGGGTTCCAACACAGTTACATTGTGGAGTGAAAGTTGTCATGAGTCTTGTCTGGTTTCAGCTTGTCCTGTTGTCCCTGTTTCTGTCTTTCAGAAGGAGAACATGGTTTGCCAAACGTGCCCGCAGAGTATCTGGACCTGAAGGAGGTGTTCAGTAAGTCCTGTGCTGCTTCTCTTCCTCCGCATCGTCCCTACGACTGTGCCATAGATTTAGTGCCAGGTAAGTCTCCGCCTAAAGGCAAGTTATACTCTCTTTCTATTCCAGAGAGGGAGGCCATGGAGAAATACATTTCTGATTCCTTAGCATCTGGGTTCATTCGTCCTGCCTCTTCTCCAGCGGGGGCGGGATTCTTTTTTGTGGGTAAGAAGGATGGTTCTCTGCGACCTTGTATTGATTACTGAGAGCTGAACAACATTACGATAAAGAACACTTATCCTTTACCACTCATGTCTTCAGCTTTCGAGAGGTTACAGGGAGCATCCGTATTCACAAAATTGGATTTATGTAACGCTTATCATTTGGTCCGCATCAGGAAGGGGGATGAATGGAAAACCGCCTTTAATATCCCCAGAGGGCACTTTGAATACTTGGTGATGCCGTTCGGGCTCTCCAACTCGCCCGGGGGTTTTCCAAGCACTCTTTAATGACGTGTTGAGAGATATGGTAGATCAGTTTATATACGTTTACCTGGATGACATACTGATTTTTTCTTAATTTCTCCAGGAACACGTTCAACACGTCAGACGAGTGCTCCAGAGGTTACTTGAGAATTGGCTTTTTGTCAAGGCGGAGAAATGCGTATTCCATGCACAGTCTGTTCCCTTCCTAGGGTATATCGTCTTGTCCGAGGGAATACGTATGGACCCTGACAAATTTAAGGCAGTGATAGATTGGCCATCTCCAGATTCCCGTAAGGCCCTACAGCGGTTTCTGGGGTTCGCCAATTTCTATCAGCGTTTCATTCGCAATTTCAGCCAACTAGCCTCACCTATGACAGCCTTGACCTCTCCCAGTACACCGTTCAGGTGGTCGGACGCAGCTGAGACTGCATTCACTAACCTCAAAAGCCACTTCGTTTTGGCTCCCATCCTTGTGCCCCTGATCCCACAAGGCAGTTCGTGGTGGTGGTCGACGCGTCAGAGGTGGGGGTAGGAGCAGTGTTGTCCCAACATGCTGTCTCAAACGATAAGGTACATCCTTGCGCGTTTTTTTCCCATCGATTATCTCCTGCTGAACGCAGTTATGACATTGGTAACAGAGAGTTGTTGGCAGTCAAATTAGCTTTAGAGGAGTGGCGTCACTGGCTGGAAGGCTCAGGGGTACCTTTCATTGTTTGGACTGATCATAAGAATTTAGAATACATTAGAACTGCCAAAAGAGTCAATTCCAGGCAGGCTCGGTGGGCACTTTTTTTTGGTCGCTTTGATTTTACTTTATCGTACCGCCCGGGTTCCAAAAATGTCAAACCTGATTCTTTATCACGTCTTTTTGATCCCTCCGCCCGCCCGGTGACTCCCGAGTGTATTTTACCTGAGAAATTAGTGGTCTCAGCACCCGTATGGGAGGTCGAGTCGAAGGTCAAGACGGCCTTACAAGGGGTAACGCCTCCGCCCGGTTGTCCACCGAACCGTTTGCTTGTGCCGGAGGGGTTAAGGTCCGAAGTCGTCCAGTGGGGTCACTGCTATAACGTGGCTTGTCACCCAGGGATAAGTCGAACTAATGGGTTGGTTAAACAACGATTCTGGTGGCCACGTATGGCTCTTGACGTCCACGATTTTGTTTTGGCTTGCTCAGTTTGCACCAGTGGGAAGTCATCTAACCGACCTCCTGATGGGCTCCTTCAACCGCTGTCTGTCCCTTCGAGACCCTGGTCCCACATCGCACTAGATTTTGTTACCGCCCTCCCGCACTCTAATGGCATGATGGTCGTTTTGACCGTAGTGGACCAGTTCTCGAAGGCGGCACATTTCATTCCCTTGCCCAAATTACCGACAGCCAAGGAAACAGCGGTCACTGTCCTAGATCACGTCTTTCGGCTTCATGGCCTCCCGGTAGACGTGGTTTCTGACAGGGGATCTCAATTTATATCAAAATTTTGGAAAGAGTTTTGTAAATTGCTAGGAGCGTCAGTTAGCTTGTCTTCGGGTTATCATCCCCAAAGTAACGGACAGTCTGAGCGAGCCAACCAAGATTTAGAGAGGACGTTGCGATGTTTGGTCTCCAAGAATCCTTCTTCCTGGAGTCAACAACTCTCTATGGTGGAGTACGCTCACAATTCGTTACCAGTGTCAGCTACGGGCCTTTCTCCATTCCAGTGCAGTTTGGTTACCAGCCACCAGTTTTTCCCAGTCTGGAATCTGAAGTCGCGGTCCCCTCCACTCACGCGTTTGTCCAGAGGTGCCCCCGCACCTGGACCAGAGCCCGCGAGACTCTGCTCCGGATGAGGGAGCGCACTAAGGCCAAGGCCGATCGCCACCGGTCAAAGCCTCCCGTTTAAGTCTTGGGTCAATAGATGTGGCTTTCTACCAGTAACATTCGTATTACCACTAGCGTTCCGTATTTAATAAATTAGCTCCCAAATTTATTGGCCCGTTTACTATCACCAAGATCATTAGTCCGGTGACAGTCCTCCTCAAACTACCTCCAGCGTACAGGAGGATACACCCCGCCTTTCATGTGTCCAAAATTAAACCCCGTGTTTTATGCACGTATTAATCCGCCTACTCTGGTTCCCCCGCTGCCGCGTCTCGTAGATGGGGAACCGACTTATTCGGTTAATCGTATTATGGACTCGAGACGGAGGGGACGAGGATTCCAGTACCTGGTGGACTGGGAAGGTTACGGTCCGGAGGAGAGGACTTGGGTATCTGCTTGGGACATATTGGATCACTCCCTTATTGATGATTACAATCAGCAGGTAGGCCCTTCTGGGAACTCCAAGAGGAGTTCTTAGGGTGGGGGGGGGGGGGGGTACTGTCATGGTTGGTAAACCGTGATCTCTGGGTTTTGCACTTTGTGGTGAAGTCTGTGTGTTTCGCGTCTGCACAGATTAGTTTGTGGGCGTCTCCGTTAATTGTCATCAGCAGCAGCTGTCACTCATTTCACCCTCCCTATATATTGGCTTGTCTCACGTCTTGTGTTTGTGAGAACGTTGTTTCATGTCTGATCTCTGTCTCTTGCTTCTGTGTTGTTTGCGTTGGATGTCCGTGTCTTCCCCCGGAACCTCATCCACTCTCCGCACTTCCACAAAGCATCACGACTTACCTTCGGCTCGATTCCCCACAGTTCCTGTGCCATCCTCTCCTGCTACCTTCTCACCGTCACCATCCGGATTCCTCAATGCCTCACCGCCGTTTGGATTGTCGTCTTCCCAGCATCGTGTTGTACCCTTGTTTGTCTGTTTCATATTCATTAAACTGTTTAACTCGCACTTGTTTCCAGCTCCTCCTTCACCCAGTCGTCACATGATTACACATGTGATATTGATATTGCAACAGTAAAAAAACAAAAACAAAAAAAAAATAAGTTAATAAAGAGACTTATGTTTTAGACATCATATTGCCTGTTTTTCTCTATTTCAACTACAAAAATCATTCCAAACACAGCTACAGCACTGTTTTGTGTCCCTGAGCAACATGACATTGTTTCATTTCTGAATGAATCCAATGTTTAAATGATTCGGTTCAATCACAATGATTCGCTTATTAACAGTGACTTGCTGCCAATTACTAGAGATTTTAATTTCACATTTAACGTTTCTTTTAATTAGTTATTAATATTAAAATATTATTCAAAGGTTATTTTCTATCAATGTGAACTGACCACCACACAGAATATGAAGAGTATCAAAAATGAGTCAGCTGTCCACAGCGGTCCTTAAGATACCAGCACGACACTATTGTCTAATAATCATCATCGAAAAAATCTCAGAAAATATCAAGGTATTGTTTTTTTTGTTTTTTGTTTTTTTTCAATTTCGCACAGCTTTAGTCTGAATGTGTTTGTGCAGGTGGAAACCTCTATGACAAGATCAAGCAGCAGAAGGGAGAGCTGTTCAAGGAGGAGGTGAGTTCAGGAGCACCACGTTCACAGCATCTCACACAGGGTTCGACGAGGTGCTTAGGGACAGTTTTACTAAACAGGGCAAATTAGATCCAGAGCGCACTTCCTAAACAGCACAGATGAGAGGGGAAATTACAGTAGGTGGGTGATTTACTGACAACTAGGACTGTTACTAATGACTATTTTGGTAATCGAGTAATTTGTCGATTATTAATCGGATAATTATAATTTATTTTTTGTAGTAATAAAAATAGACTTAAGTTAACAATAGCCTTTAAAATGACTTAAAATATAATAGCAATGAGGCAATAATAATTATTTCAAGAGTATCAAAAGCAAGTAATCATATGGTTTTATTGAACAAAACTGTTAAAATACGTAATGTATTATAAATAATAGAGCTAAAGTACGTTACACATTATAACAAATGACTGCATAGGGCGCCAACAGCCTGTTGTTTTTACACTTTACTTCGAGATCTAATCTGTGTTTAAAACGTTGATTTCAAGGCTTCGGTTGAGAATCAGTTTTATAGGCTAATCAAAATTATCCTTGCACATAAATTTCTGTACAATCTTAATGAGTTGTAGCAGATAGAGAAGGGGAAGCATCATCTAGAGAGCTATTTTAGTATTATGTATTATCGTATTAATTATCAGCTGATATTTATCATGCAGCCCTAGTTAATGCATTAACTAACAATGAGCAATACACTTTACAGTATTTATTAATCTTTGTTAATGTTACTAACAATAGATGTCAGCTCCTGTTTATCTTTTGGTTTTAATAATGTATTATTAGATGTTAAATTTAATATTTACTATACAATGCTTTAGAAATATTTTTCATTGTTGTGATTAACAAATTATTAAAGTGTGTTCAGCTGATTTAATTTTCCTTTTTATCAAACGGGTATAAAAAGGTTAGTATACCGCATCAGCGGTTGTGGCTGTGCTCGTGTGAAGAGTGAACAGTGTAAAAAAGTGTTCCTGTAGCTGAAGTGGTAGAGCACTGCGCTATCAAGCGCAAGGTTGGGGGTCCAATTCCCCGGGAACACATGATAGGTAAAAATTGATAGCCTGAATGCACTGTAAATCGATTTGGATGAAAGCGTCTGCTAAATGCATAAATTTAATTTACTGTAATTCCTCAAATAAAAACCAGTAGTCAAATAAACGCCGGGCATCTTATAGTGGCCGAGGGCGTGGTCAACACGGACAAATAAAGGCCGGGGGAAAATTTGTGCAGCAGAGCCATATAACGAACCTACATAGTAACGTTTGTAGTAAATAACGCACTTTTGGAGCGTTTCTCGTTCTCGAGTCAAGAACCGGTTGCATCAGTTTTCGGATCACCAGTAGACTGAACCGAGAACCGTTTCTGTTGGACACGTCTGGTTTCGAGAACCGAGGAGCTGATGATAACTGCGCATGCGTGATTCAGCGTGAAGCAGACTGACACAGCGCGTCTGCACCGAACTGATTCTTTTGGTGATTGATTCTGAACTGATTCTGTGCTAATGTTATGATCTCTGTCCACAGGAATGCTATCGCTTTTCATTTAAAATGGGTTATTTAAAACAATTACTTATCAAACAGATGGAATTATAAATAAAGGCCTGCCTCTAATAAAAGCCTGCTTCAAATAAAAGCATGTTACCTTCTGCAGCTCAGGTAAATAAAGGACCTGGCTTTTATTTGAGGAATTACGGTAATTTAATTTAATTTAAAAACCATGGACTCTACCATACGACTTCACAGTTCAGGGACACAATCAAGGGACACGAGTATCGGTTTTGATTCATCCTCTATTCTATACCTTGCTTCACTTCTATTTCAATTTTTATGACAAACTCTTATATGTGTTTCCAGTGCCCGGTTGCATGAAACTCCTTAAGATAAGAAATCCCTTAGATATAAGGTTAAGGGTACCCTTAGTGAAACTTGGGTTGCAAGAAAAAACCCTAAGGGTTTCCTTAAGGAACTTAAGGCTGTTATTAAGTTTTTCCCCTTAATTATCTAAGTGTTCCCTTAAGCGTTGCTACAAAATCCTTAGTGACCATTTCACCTTAATAAATTTAAGGGACCAAAACAGCTCCCTTAAGTCAACTTAAACCCAAAATATGATGGCTGATTTAGTGTTAATTGAAGAGGAGGAAATACCAAAGCGTGTTTTTAATGATTGTAATAATCCCTTGGAGACGATGAATGGTTGATGAAAGGCTGAAAAGTATTATCATTATTATTATAACCACTAACGAAAACAATAATTGCCTTTTCGTCCTCTGTCCAGTTTGGTTTACGTTTTTTTTTGTTTTCTGTTATGTTTGTACTCTCCATAGCAAAAATACATTAATACAAGTGTGATTTCAGCAAGGGTTTGGCTTTGTGGTTCGTTATGTTCTGTTTACTGTTAGAGGTAGTAGAAACTACTGTGAAACACTTAGTATAAACACTTAGGTAAGGGTAACAGTTAAGAGGTTTCTTGCAACGCTCTTAATGAAATCTCTTACCTCAGGGATTTTTTGTCTCCCTCAGGGAAACCCTCACTTAAGGATTTTCATGCAACCGGGCACAGATCCCTAATAGCAGTGGCGGTTTCCCCATTAGGGCGATTGGGCGACGCACCACCAAAGGAAATTGAGGGATTTTTTTTTCTTTTACATTCAACCACAGTGTTACGCTAGCTTTCAGTATACTATACTATTTGTGCGTCCTTTAAATAGTCCAATCAGCGTCGAGTCACGTTTTGTGTAGTACTGCCCCTTTTTGGGCGATTTCTGTCAGACTGAGAATCGCCCCGAGTGCTCTCATAGACTTCCATTCAAAGATCATTTTTTTCTAACTGCAGCCACTGCAATGCAATCTCAATGAGTTCCGCGAGGGCTAGTCCTAACGTACTTTCATCATTGTGCGTAACCTTAACCTGTGCAACGACTGGTGGGAACAGTGACATCCAATAATATTTAAAAACTATTTTGAATTTTAACAATGAGAAAAAATGAAGAAGTACTTTAATATCTTTAGCAAATGTGAAAAAAACACAAAAAACAAACAAACAGAGAGACGGGGACAGCTATGCCTTTGTCAGCTGAACTTGACCGACATCAAGGCGAACGTTACCTCAGCGCAGATTAATTATATCGTGTCATTGAAAGAAATACCATTCATTTGTCGTAGCAATAAGGGTAAATTGGCAATTAAAGAATTAGGACCACAATGACCAAATTTAAACATCAAACAAGTATCTACAAAGTGCGGGAAGTCGTATAAACAAGGATTTTCGAGGACTTGGTATGAGCGGAGAAAAAGGCTAGCAGGCTGCGAAGTAGCTGACGCTTTATTCTGTTAATTTACCGCTGCATTTTGTTCCTTCCCGAGAGCGTGACAGACATTGCATGGACAACTACAGGTGTCACCAAATGCATCATCTCTCAGAGACGGTGTAAAAACACGAAAGAGCAATGATGCTTGTGGATATTAGGGAGCAGTGTAAAGCCTGGTTCACACAGGACGATTTTAAAATTGTCGGCCGATTTTCCAAACCTGAGAGACCCCACACACGGCGATAAAAAATCACGGGTCTAGCAGTTTTGGTCATACAGTGTGTGGTGTGCAGCCACACGGCAAAATCAACACATCACACACAAACCGATTTGACTCCCGAGCATTCCCAGGTCAGACAGGAAATCTCGCAAAATCCCTCGAGATCAAACGTGACTTCAGAGTAAACAATCATGGCGGACGAAGAGGATGCAGTGGCCATAGTTTGTGCTTTGTTTGTAACCGAAAAAAACATAAGTAAAACAAGAAAAGGCGATGGTCAAAGAAGTGGAGACAAAAGTCCTCCATCTCCGACATCCACCGGACTTTCTGGTGCGCCAAGCCGCCGGCTGTTTTGATTTTGTTTCCCGGTACTTCCTCGCCGCCTCGTCACCTCGCTTTCTGATTGGCTACACGCCACAGTCCAAAGGCTGCGTGATCGTTTGTCCTCGGGGGACACCACACACGAGAAGAAATCGGGCCAAATAAATCCAACATGTTGGATATCCCCGATTTGAGATCGGAGCGGTCCCGACGTCCTTCCGAGCAGAGGAGAGCAGTCTTAACACACCACACACGGCAGGAATATCTGATCAGATTATTTTACGATAATCGGAGCATCCTAAGATTGTCGGAAGGTGTCAATCGGGGCTAAAATCGGCCTAATTATCCTGCCGTGTGAACCAGGCTTTAGATAAGTGAGTAATTTAAGTAAGCAGTGTAATGTAAGTGAGGAATGTGATATAAATGAGCAGTGTAATATAAGTGAGTTGTGTAAACAGTGATTTATGTGACTTCAATTATTTCTTATTAAACTGAAATCGAAGTAAAAAGTTTTATTGGAAAAACCACATCCTGGCTTTAGTCTTTATTTGCTGCTGAATTATATTAACACACATATAGAAACATAAGGAGAGCAAGAGATTGATTCCTAATGTCAGTTTATTTTTAATTAATACTATAGTAGTTCAGTTCCTTTTACATCTTTAACTAGCCATTAATTTATCAATTAAATGGGTGGCCTCCCCCCACCCCCTCCCCCCAGAGAGAATTGGCAGGAGCCGCCACTGCCTACTATCACTACCACACAGAAATCATGCATCACAAACTTGTAGGCAGCGCAATCCTAACAACCTGTGCACTTTGCCTATGTCTGCTAACGCACTACTTTCTTTTTCTGTTGGTCTCTGGAATTGTCAGTCTGCATGAAACAAAGCAGATTTATCCAATTCTAATCATTCAAGACTAAACCTCATGGCCCTGGATCAAACCAGAGGACACTGCTACACCTGCAGCACTCTCCAATATTTTCCCACTTCCCCTGTCTGACTGGAAGAGGTGGAAGTACTGGTCTGCTCATCTCTAATGATTGGAAATGTATTCTTTTACTTTCTCTTGGTATTAACAACTCATTTGATTCACATTCAGTCACTATTACCCACCCTTTTAAAATCTACTACATTTTGTAGTTGTCTATCGACCCCCAGGACCACTAGGTAACTTCTTGGATGAATTAGATGTGCTGCTCTCAACCTTTCCTGAGGATGGTACTCCCCTAGTTATGATTGGAGATTTCAACATCCACCTAGATAAACCTCTTGATCTCAACAGTGTGTCAACTACTGCTACTCACAAATCAGGCAACCAGTTGGACCTTATTTATACACGACACTGCTCCACTGATCAAGTACTGGTTACTCCAATGCACACCTCAGAATCACTTCTTCCTCACTCTTAACCTCAACATGGTCCCTGCCACATCACTTACCCTTCCACATGTCATCTTTCGACGTAACCTACGCTCACTCTCACCCTCTTGGCTATCTGCAATGATTTCATCTTCACTTCCTTCCCCTAAACTGTTAGCATCTTTTGTTTTCCACGCTTACATCTTGTTTAGACACTGTTTGCCCCTTATCTTCCAGGCCAGCCTGTAACACCCCTTCTGCCCCTTGGTTATCTGATGTTCTACGCGAACACCGTTCTAAGCTTAGAGCTGCTGAAAAGGTGGGGCGCAAATCTAAAAATCCTACTGACCATAATGTGTATCAGTCAGTCACTCTCTTCCTTCTCTACTAATGTCTCCACTGCTAAAAGGACATGCTATCATAACAAAATTAACAATTCGTCTAACTCTCACATGCTTTTTTAAAACATTTTCCTTTGTCCTCCTCCTCCTTCATCAACAGCTGACGACTTTGCCATGTTCTTCATTACTAAAATAAAAATATACACTCATTCACATCCTTCTCTTCACTCTCTGAGGAAGAAGTCTCCAAACTCATCCTTTCTAATCATCCTACTACTTGCCCACTTGATCCTATTCCATCTCATCTCCTTCAAGCCATTTCTCCTGCAGTTGTACCTGCACTCACTCACATCATTAACACATCCCTTCACACTGGTGTTTTTCCCTCAGCATTTAGACAGGCTCTTATAACTCCACTACTTAAGAAACCCACCCTTAACCCATCTCTTTTAAGCCCCTTTCACACTGCTGTTGGACCCAGAAAATTGATTGATTCCGGGATAGATCCCGGGTTGGGGACCTAGTAACATTGCCGGGTTCAGTCCCAGAACGAGCTCTGTGTGAACAAAAGCCAGAACAAATGCTGTTTCGTAGTAATGGCGTCATCACGTTATCGTGCGACTCTTTTACCGGGTGTTTTGAAGGCAGATCTGCGTTCGCGACAAAAAAAATATGTGCAAACTGTAATGAAGCAGAGATCAGGTAGTTCCTCATTATCCGCGCTGAAGCTGAGATTGTTCGCCAGTTTAATGGAACTTTAAAGCTCCCATTCTTCGTGATCCCATGTTTTAAACTTTAGTTAATGTGTAATGTTGTTGTTAGAGTATAAATAATATCTGTAAAATTCTAACGCTCAAAGTTCAATGCCAAGCGAGATATTTTATTTAACAGAATTCGCCTACAACGAACGACCCGTTTGGACTACATCCCTCTAGTTCCTGCAGTAATGACGTCACTAAAACAGTTTTTTGACTAACCTCCGCCCACATGAATACACAAAAAAGGGGGCGTGGTCTTGTTGCACTCCGACGGAGAAGAGGAAGAGCTGTGTTTGTGTTTGTCGCCATGTCGTTGAAACGCTGTTATTTTCATCTCGGAGTCCAATCTTCTTTGTTTGGCCTTCCCAGAGACGCTGTACTTAGAGGTCAATGGTTACAATTTATGTTTAACTCGGTTCCCGAAAATTATAATCCACATGTAAAACTATGTGCAGCACATTTTGCTGAGGACAGCTTCCTAAATCTCAATAAATTTAATGCCGGATTCGCACAAAGATTATTCTTGAAAGATGGCGAAGGAGAAGGCGTTGTTTATGGACCACAACCGGTAAGTGTATTTTATTATTTAAGTTGGTGCGTTTAACAGTTTCTGTAACTTATTACACAAAGGGCAACGCTGTTTAGCTTTGTAAACTAGATGTTAGGGCTGTGCAAAAAAATCAAATGCAATTTTCATGTGCATCTCGTCAATAGAAATGCTCCTGTGATTATAAGTACATCTCCAGTACGTGCGTTCAGATCAGTATTGCCAGGTTTTCAAAACAAATCCTACTAGCCCAATCGCGTTTCCAGTAGGGCAGCCTGCGCTCAGCTGGTGTCCAATCACAACACAGGAACCGCTGACACAATCATAACTAGTTACGTATTTCTGAAGGAGGGACTTCATAGAACAAGGAAGACATCAGCCTGTTTTTATGACAGTGAAACAGCGATATACAGATAGGTGAATTGTGTGAAAAATCGTTTTTTTTTACACGCGAAACATGAACACATGTTATATTGCACACTGTAAACACAATCAAGGCTTCAAAAAAGCACGAAAAATGTGACCTTTAACGTGCCTAGCATTTTCGACTCGTACATTATACGTCACATCCTGATGTCACGTTTCATTACTGGACCTTTATGGGTTGTGTGTGAACGCATGCTCAGATTCCGGGTAATCACTGGCAGTGTGAAAGGGGAAATATCTAGCGACCCGGGAATAATTGCCGGGACACAATAACCGTGTATTTTCCGGAATTGTGGTGTGAAAGGTGCTTTAGAGAACTACAGACCGGTTTCCCTTAGTCCTCTCATTGTAAAAACACTTGAACGAGCTGTGTTCAACCAAGTCTCTGCCTTTCTCATACAGAACAACCTCCTTGACAGCAACCAGTCTGGTTACAGAAGTGGACATTCAACTGAGACTGCCTTGCTCTCAGTTGTTGAAGCCCTAAGACTGGCAAGAGCGAATTACAAATCTTTAATACTTACCTTTAATACACTTGCTTGATCTGTCTGCTGCTTTTGTAACAGTTAACCACCAGATCCTCCTGTCAACCCTACTGACAAAGAGCATCTCAGGAACCGCACTCCAATGGTTTGAGTCTTACCCTTTTAGACAGGTCCTTCAAAGTATCTTGGAGCCTCTCCAAGAGGTGTCCAAGTCGCAACAAGTCTAACGACTGGGGTGCTTCAGGGCTCAGTTCTTGGACCACTTCTCTTCTCTGTCTACATGGCATCATTAGGTTCTGTCATTCAGAAACATGGCTTTTCATACCACTTCTATGCTGATGACACTCATCTCTGCCTCTCATTCCATCCTGATGATCCAACGATAGCTGATCGCATCTCAGCTTGTCTAACAGACATTTCTTCCTGGATGAAGGATCATCACCTTCAACTCAAACTTGCCAAGACAGAACTGCTTGTGGCTCCAGCAAACCTCACCATCAAGTTAGGCACATCATCCATATCTCCTTCAAAAACAGCCAGAAACCTTGGAGTTATGATTAATGATTAGCTGACTTTCTCAGGACACATAGTTAAAACTATCCAATCCTGCAGATTTGCTTTATTCAACATCAAGAAGATCAAGCCCTTTCTTTCAGAACATGCTGCACAACTCCTTGTTCAAGCTCTTGTTCTGTCCAGGCTGGACTATTGCAATGCTCTCTTCCAGCCAGTTCTATCAAACCTCTTTAATTAATCCAGAATGCGGCAGCAAGATTAATTTTTATAATAATCTGTTTATCAATTTGCACTGGTTACCAATAGGGGCTCGCATAAAAATGCAAGGCATTGATGTTTGCCTACAAAACCACCACTGGCTCTGCACCCATTTACCTAAATTCATTACTTCAGACTTATGTGCCCTTTAGAAGCTTGTGTTCTGCAAGTGAACTACGCTTGATTGTGCCATCCCGAAGAAGCACAAAGTCACTTTTACAGACTTTTCAATTAAATGTTTCCTCCAGTGACCTGCCCAACTCAATCCACAGTCCTTAGCCATCTTCAAGAATCGGCTTAAATCATCTCTTCCATCTTTATTTGACCCTCTAACTCTAGCACTCTCTATTCTAATTCCATTCTCTCTCTCTCTCTCTCTCTCTCTCTCTCTCTATATATATATATATATATATATGTGTGTATATACAGTACACACCAAAGGTTTGGACACACCTTCTCATTCAAAGAGTTTTCTTTATTTTCATGACTATGAAAATTGTAGAGTCACACTGAAGGCATCATGGGCTATTTGAGCAAGAAGGAGAGTGATGGGGTGCTGCGCCAGATGACCTGGCCTCCACAGTCACCGGACCTGAACCCAATCCAGATGGTTTAGGGGTGAGCTGGACCGCAGACAGAAGGCAAAAGGGCCAACAAGTGCTAAGCATCTCTCGGGGAACTTCTTCAAGACTGTTGGAAGACCATTTCAGGTGACTACCTCTTGAAGCTCATCAAGAGAATGCCAAGAGTGTGCAAAGCAGTAATCAAAGCAAAAGGTGGCTACTTTGAAGAACCTAGAATATGACATATTTTCAGTTGTTTCACACTTTTTTGTTATGTATATAATTCCATATATAATTCCACATGTGTTAATTCATAGTTTTGATGCCTTCAGTGTGAATCCACAATTTTCATAGTCATGAAAATAAAGAAAATTCTTTGAATGAGAAGGTGTGTCCAAACTTTTGGTCTGTACTGTATATATATATATATATATAAACTTGCTATGTGTACTGCGTTAAGCTAACTGATACTTGTTACAGCACATGTACTGTACATCACTGATCTTTTAAGTTGATTTCCGCTTTGGATAAATAAGCTTAATGACTAAATGTAAATCAAAAATTTGTTGTTGTTATTATTATTATTATTTTTTTTTTTTTTTTTTATTCAGTTGTAGTTTTAGTTCAGCTAAGGGTAAATACAAGGGCAAATAATGTTCTTACAAGTGTAAATGAACTGTTGTTTCTTTAATTTGTATAGTATATTCTTTCTCTTTACCTAAGTAACTATGTCTAAAAATAATAATAATAATAATAATAATAATAATAATGGTAATATTTGATGTATTTGAGGTCTGAGATGTGGGAACGGTGAAGAGAGAGAGAGAGGGCAAATATTTAGTATTTTAGGTCAGCATTGCCGTCTAATCAGCCAGTATTGTCTTAAATAACCTTTTATAGCATGGGATTTTGATCAAATATGTTCAGTCTTGATTCTTGTAAAATGTTGCAACAATTTTTTTAAGATTTTAAAAACCTTAAAGAAACTACAAATGAGCATGTAAAGCAAGTATTAAAGGATTAAAGTATAATAGTTTAAAAGAAATTCCATGTCAAGCCATGCTCCCGATCCATGCAATGATCTCATCTTTTCCCCTCTTACCTGTTTGCGTGTCTGTTATAAGTATCTTTATATATGAATGTCTGGCTGCAGTGCTGTGATGTCTGTAACGGCTGGTGTGCTGTGTGTTTCTCAGATAATCAGATCTTTGCGTGGGGGAACGCAGGGAACGGGCGTTTGGGGATGCCTGCTTATAAAGGCTTCGGCTCCGAGGTGTGTCCCGCCCTTCCTCTGCCCATCTTCGGTTCTCTGCACCACGTGCCAGATCTGTCCTGCAGGTGCAGGCACACCATCCTCATTATGGGTCAGTAACACAGCAGTCAATGAGAGAGGAATTAAACCACAAGTTTGCTGATCTTATGTCAGAAGTATTTGTAAACGAATGATGTGAACTCACTCTTTCTGTTTCCTGCACGTTAATTTGACAGAAAAAGTCCACCAGATATTACAGAACACACCATTTTGTGTCATCCAGTGGGCTTTTGACAGCTCAGAGCTTGTTTCAAAATTACAGATTGAACTTCAACTTTTTTGTATACCAGTCGGATCAAGCCCAGTGCATTATGGGTGTTAAAGTTTCTCAATTTTTTTGGTGAAAGGATTCATCACTGCAATTTCTGTCAATGTTTATTCACAGAAAAAGTTCTGAACTCCAAATTTTTTGTTGTTTTTATTTTATTCGTGTGTAAGAACCAGTATTGATTTAGTATAATTGAGATTCTATTGTAATTTTTATTATTTTAAGTATTTTTTTATTTTTATATTTACTTCTATCATTTTAAATTAAAGTTTTAGTAATATTGTTGCATGCTTTTGTCAGTTTTATTATAATTTTATTTAATTTTATAAAAAAATTTGTTTGTCAATATAGTTTTAATCGATTTTAATTAAGTTTTTGGATTTAGTACGTCAAGATTGACAAAATGAAAATGTTGCATTGAACACTAGCTGAAACAAGTTGGTGGGGTGTTTGTTATTATTATTTTATTTAAGTTAAAGTGTTTTTTTATTTGAAATGCTGAAAGTTTCCTCAGGCAGCTCCTTGAGTTCCTCCTCAGATGTCACTGAATCAGTCTGGGAATGTGTAGATGAGTCTTTGTGTTCCCAGACTTGTGTGCGTGTGCGTGCGTGTGTGTGTGTGTGTGTGTGTGTGTGTGTGTGTGTGTGTGTGTGTGTGTGTGTGTGTGTGTGTGTGTGTGTGTGTGTGTGTGTGTGTGTGTGTGTGTGGCGTGCAGGTCAGTGCTCCACGTCCTCCATGGATCTGGAGACGGATTCGCCACAGACTCAGAGCATTGTTAGGTATAGGCGGCTGCATATATGAAGAAGAAAAGACACCTAACCCTAAAAAAAATTCTCACAAAAGGTTTCTCTGCTGTTTTTTGTAGTATTAGGTGTCCTTAATAACATACTAAAAGTTTACCAAAGTTTGACCACTAGAAAGGTGTAATTTTCAAGATGGTATCCAAGTTGGGCAGGAAGCCCTTAAAATATCCTAACTCCATCATTATTTGACTTAGTCAAGTAATCTTGGTGTCTAACCCCATGTTTTCTGGGTCTATGAATCCATTGGACTTGTCTAAATTGCATTGACATGATTACATTTTTATGGAATACATGATTTTGTGAGAATACTGTAAGGTTTTATCATTGTTTGGGGTGAACCAGAGATGTAAACAATTTAGCCTATGTCATGTAACTCCTACTCAGTACCTGTTTGTTTTTTGTTTTTTGCTAAAAAAACAGACTTTACATTCAATGTAAAAGTTATTGCACCCAAAAGTAACTTAAATTGGAGTTGTATAACTTTGATCATAAACAACCCTGAATTAGCCCGAACAGAGGCCTGTGTGTGAAACCTCTAAAATGGTCACTCATTTCAATTTGAATAAGGTAATACATATGTAATGCATCGTCTATAGATGTATTTGAGTATAAAGGTGGCATTATACTAAACCCAACAAAACTAAATTCACAATGTTCAGCAATTCAGAAGATGGTAAAAGAGAATACTGACATTTGATATGGCTTGACTCATTGAAATGTTGTTGGCAGCACAAGTGTATATCATTTTGCTCAAACAAAATTCATCCTTGACTACTTAAAAAAGAAAAGTTCTTTATTTTTTGTAATTTAATTAAAAAAGTAAACTTTTGTATATTCTAGATTCATTGCACACAAACAGAAATATTTAAATTAAATTAAATAAAAATTAAATTTATGCATTTAGCAGACGCTTTTATCCAAAGCGACTTACAGTGCATTCAGGCTATCAATTTTAACCTATCATGTGTTCCCGGGGAATGGAACCCCCAACCTTGCGCTTGATGGTGCATTGCTCTACCAACTGAGCTACAAGAACATTGAATAACACACAAATATTTCAAGAGTTTTTTTTTTAATTCTGTTTGTTACGACTTACAGCTTAGGAAAATAAAAAATTCAGTATCTCAAAAATTAGAAAATTCCATTTCGAGCTTGATTAGTTTTATTAATTATGAGTATAAATACTGGGTACCTCCTAGGCTAGTTCAGAACATGCATCCACGATTATGGGAAAGTCTACTGACTTGACAGTTCTCCTGAAGACAATCATCGACATCCACAAGGAGGGTCAGCCACAGAAGGTCATTGCTGAAAGGGCTGGCTGTTCACAGAGTGCTGTATCAAATATATAGTTATAGAAAGTTGACTGGAAGGAAAAAGTGTGGTAGGAAAAGGTGCACAAGCAACAGGGATGACTTCAGCCTAGGGAAGATTGTCAGGAAAAGCCGATTCAAGAACCTAGGAGACCTTCACAAGGAGTGTGAAGGAGTGTGAGTTCGCCACTCCTGAACCAGAAAAAAACATCAGAAGCATTTCACCTGGGGTAAGGAGGAAAAGAACTGGACTGTTGCTCAGTGGTCCACAGTCCTCTTTTCAGATGAAAGTAAATTTAGCATTTCATTTGGAAATCAAGGTCTGGAGTCTGGAGGAAGACTGGAGAGGCACAGAATCTAAAGTCCAGTGTGAAGTTTCTGAAGTCAGTGATGATTGGGGTTGCTGTGACGTCTGTTGGAGTTGGTCCATTGTGTTTTATCAAGTACAAAGTCAATGCAGCCATCTACCAGGAGATTTTGGAGCACTTTATGCTTCCATCTGCTGACAAGCTTTATGGAGATGCTGATTTAATTTTGCAGCAGAAATTTAGCACCAACCCACAGTGCTAAAACCACTTCCAAGTAGTTTGCTGGCCATGATATTACTGTACTTGATTGGCCAGCCAACTCACCTGACCTGAACCTCACAGATAATCTATGGGGTATTGTGAAGAGGTATTGTGAAGAGGAAGATAAGTAACATCTGAAAAACAATACAGAGGAGCTGAAGGCCGCTATCAAAGCGACCTGCAGTGCCACAGGCAGTAATTGCAAAAGGAGCCCCAACCAAGTATTGAGTGCATAATTAAACCTACTTTGGAGATCTTTAACATTTCTGATTTGTAAATCTTTTTTTGATTGATCTTTGAGAAAATATTCGAATTTTTTGAGATACTGAAGCTGTAAGTAGTAACCATCAGAACTCAAACAAAAAACTCTTTAAATATTTCAGTTTGTGTGCAATGAATCTAGAATATAAAAAGTTTGCTTTTTTAAATTATATTACAAAAAAATTAAGAACTTTTCCATGATATTTTAACTTTTTTTTTACATGTACCTGTACTTAAGGGAAATTGTACTTATTTTTCGCATAAATATGCTTGTAGTCAATTGCTTTAATATATAATTGTACTTGTAATCACTTATCTATCATGCAAATATGCTAATTAGAAAATAACATGCCCAAAACATGTATCAGGAACCAATATTTCTGGTCTAGGAGGAATACAAAGGAGTAATGGTCATTTTATGGACCTGGTGGCTGCCATTTTGAAAATGGGGCCTTTCTTGGAGTCAAACTTTGGTAAACTTTTAGTATGTTTTAAGTACATTTGATACTACTGTATACCACTGAGAAACCTTTTGTTAGAATTTTTTTGGGGTCAAGACATATTTGCAGCTGACTAGTAGGTTATTCCAGAGTTTAGGTGCTAAATAGGAAAAGGATCTGCCGTCCACAGTTGATTTTGATATTCTAGGTATTATCAAATTTCCATCAAAATTGATCAAAATGATCAAAATTCGTGGAGGACTATAATGTAACAAGAACTCATTCAAATACTGAGGTGCTAAACCATTCAGGGCTTTATAAGTAATAAGCAGGATTTTAAAATCTATCTGATGTTTGATAGGGAGCCAGTGCAGCGTTGACAGGACCGGGCTAATATGGTCATACTTCCTGGTTCTAGTAAGAACTCTTGCTGCTGCATTTTGGACTAGCTGTAGTTTGTTTACTATGTATCCAGAACAACCACCCAATAAAGCATAACAATAATATAACCTTGAGGTCATAAATGCATGGATTAACATTTTCTGAATTTGACTTTGAGAGCATAGGCATTAATTTAGATATAATTTTGAGTTGGAAAAATGCAGTTTTACAAATGTAAGAAACGTGGCTTTCTAAGGAAAGATTGCCATCAAATAGCACACCTAGGTTCCTAACTGATGACGTAGAATTGACAGAGCACCCATCAAATCTTAGACAGTGTTCTGGATTATTAAATGCAGAGTTTTTATGTCCTATAATTAACACCTATGTTTTTTCAGAATTAAGCAGTAAGAAATTACTCGTCATCCAGTTTTCTATATCGACTATGCATTCTGTTAGTTTTTCAAATTGGTATGTTTTGCCGGGCCGTGAACAAATATAGAGTTGGGTATCATCAGCATAACAGTGAAAGCTAACACCGTGTTTCCTGATGATATCTCCCAAGGGTAACGTGTAAAGTGTGAAGAGTAATGGCCCTAGTACTGAGCCTTGAGGTACTCCATACTGCACTTGTGATCGATATGATACATCTTCATTTACTGCTACGAACTGAAGGTGGTTATAGAAGTACGATTTAAACCATGCTAATGCACTTCCATTAATGCCAACAAAATGTTCTAGTCTATGCAAAAGAATGTTGTGGTCAATTGTGTCAAACGCAGCACTAAGATCCAATAAAACTAATAGAGAGATACAACCACGATCAGATGATAAGAGCAGGTCATTTGTAACTCTAAGGAGAACAGTCTCAGTACTATGATACGGTCTAAATCCTGACTGGAAATCCTCACATATACCATTTTTCTCTAAGAAAGAATATAATTGTGAGGATAATACCTTTTCTAGTATCTTGGTCAGAAAAGGCAGATTTGAGATCAGTCTATAATTAATTCGTTCTTTGGGGTCAAGTTGTGGTTTTTTGATGAGAGGCTTAATAACAGCCAGTTTGAAGGTTTTGGGGACATATCCTAATGAAATTGAGGAATTAATAATAGTCAGAAGAGGATCTATGACTTCTGGAAGCACCTCTTTTAGGAGCTTAGATGGTATAGGGTCTAACATACATGTTGTTCGTTTATATGATTTAACAAGTTTATACAATTCTTCATCTCCAATAGTAGAGAATGAGTGGAACTGTTCCTCAGGGGGTCTATAGTGCACTGTCTGATGTGATACTGTAGCTGACGGCTGAAAGGTTACAAGTTTATCTCTAATAGTATCAATTTTAGAAGTAAAGTAGTTCTTAAAGTCATTACTGCTGTGGTGTTGATATTTGTTGATGTTTATTTTTCGTTAATTTAGCCACTTAGCAGTTTTAAATTGTTTTTCTGTAGGATAGGGTACTTTCCCACCAAGCAATACAAAATACCTCTAGTTTGGTTTTTCCTCCAGCTGCGCTCCATTTTCCGGGCTGCTCTCTCTAGAATGCAAGTGTGCTCATTGTACCATGGTTTTAGACTGTTTTCCTTAATCTTCCTTAAGCGTAAAGGAGCAACTGTATTTAAAATGCTATAAAAAAAAGAGACAGCATTCACACAAATGCACAGATCTGTTTCCACATGACAGATGTTTTGTCCTGTTCTGAAGACATAACTCACTGTGTTTACATCAGTTTCCTATTATAAAAGTATTCAGAGATGCAAGTGCATTTAACCGCAGACGTGATCGAGCTTCAGCACAACAAACATAAAGCACACATGAAAGTCTGTCAGTAGGAGAATTTTGTGAATCTAATACGTACTGCTTTCCAAACAGCAGAAATCAAAGCATATCTAATGTAAAACACTGAAATAACACACAGTCAAGCAATGTCTCACAGCGCATATTCTGTGCACTGAAGCTCCACGATTCTCTCTAGCACACACAAGTTTTTTTTTTCCGGTACTAAACTTGGTTTTTCCAAAATGTGCCCAGATCTTGGATTTAAAAATAGTGGGTGCATTTTTTAATACTGCCGTAAAAAGCGCATATGACATCAGTAAGTTATAATTGATTATGGTCTATTACTGCATGGAAGTACGCAGTACGTACGTACCTTGTGGTACGCAGATTGCATCCTAACCCTAACGGGGGCAGGGTTTCCTCATGAGTGGGCGGGGCCTCCCTGAGCTGTGTCTCTGACCCTTGTATTATGAACGGATGAACGGCGTGGAGACGGGACGCTCTGAGCAGAGCTGCTGTGGCGCCAGCATCGAGCTAACACATGTACGCTTCTAACACACAGCTAAACACTACACTGCTTAAGCACAGATCTCAAACAAGGCCATTCTTATAAACTAAAATGATTAACATAGATGCAAACCACTCACATTTCTGTGAAAACTCACATTTTTTTAGATCAAAATAGTTCACCTATATCCAGATAAAAATTTAAAAAATTGTTATAAAGTAAGTAGCCTAATAAGTCTATATATTTAAGTATTTGGCACTGTGATGACATCATAATTAATACAGAAATCTGAATGGCTATTTAAATAATTTAAACAAGTTTCAGAAAGTAGTGTAGCTGTTTTGTTTTGTCGCAGAGGAGTGAGTGGTCGAGAGGAGGTCCGGCATCGCTCTCCACCATGGCCCCCCTTCGACCCTGGGCTCGTGAGGGACGGATCGGAGCCGCCGTCTCACCATTGCGGACGGAGAAGGGAGAGGAGGCGCACATCTGCCGAGCCAGCGCCGCTGCACAAGATGGCCGCCAGCCCAGCGCCGCTGCACAAGATGGCCGCCAGCCCAGCGCCGCTGCCCAGGATGGCCGCCAGCCCAGCGCCACTGCCCAAGATGGCCGCCGCCCCAGCGCCACTGCCCAGGATGGCCGCCAGTCCAGAGTCATGGCACAAGATGGCCGCTTGTCCAGCGACTCTACACGGGATGACAGCCACAGTTGACCCTCCAGAGTCGAGTTAGGTTCCAGTTGACCCTCCAGAGTCGAGTCAGGTTCCCGTTGACCTTCCAGAGTCGAGTCAGGTTCCCATTGACCCTCTAGAGTCGAGTCAGGCTCCCGTTGACCCTCCAGAGTCGAGTCAGGTTCCCGTTGCCCCTTCAGAGTCGAGTCAGGTCACCGTTGACCCTCCAGAGTCTGAGCGGAAGAGAAAGAGTTGTTTTGAGGGAACCCGCCTGGCCGTTTTTCGTGGGACCCGGGGAGGTCGCAGAGGAGTGAATGGTCGAGCGGAGGTCCGGCATCGCTCTCCACCATGGCCCCCCTTTGACCCTGGGCTCTTGAGGGACGGATCGGAGCCGCCGTCTCGCCTTTCGGACTGAGAGGGGAGAGGAGGCGCATGTCTGCCGAGCCAGCGCCGCTGCACAAGATGGCCGCCAGCCCAGAGCCGCTGCACAAGAAGGCCGCCAGCCCAGCACCACTGCCCAAAATGGCCGCCGGCCCAGCGCCACTGCCCAGGATGGCCGCCAGTCCAGAGTCATGGCACAAGATGGCCGCTTGTCCAGCACCTCTACACGGGATGACAGCCACAGTTGACCCTCCAGAGTCGAGTCAGGTTCCAGTTGACCCTCCAGAGTCGAGTCAGGACTCATGGACAAAGTCAAGTCACCAATGATCTTCATGGGCAAAGTCAAGCCACCAATGATCTTCATGAGCAGAGTCGGGTCACCAATGATCTTCATGAGCGGAGTCAGGTCACCAATGATCTTCATGAGTGGAGTCAAGTCACCAATGATCTTCATGAGCAGAGTCAAGTCATCATTGATCTTCCTGAATCCAGTCTAAACTCTGCAGAACTACCAGAGCCTCTCCACGTCTCTGCTGAACTACCAAAGCCTCTCCACGACTCTGCTTAACTACCAGAGCCTCTCCACGTCTCAGCCGAACTCTCTGAGCGCTCGACTGATCCTGTCGTGGCCACGGAGGCCACCCTTAACTTGTTCATGTTCTCTATTTCAGCCTTACCTGGCCAGACTTGCTCTCCTGGGTCATCGATCCCACTGTGGTGATACTCTGCACTGCCCTGGTGGGCTTCTGTCTCGTCCGCTCGGCTGTGGTGGTCCTCTGCGCCGCCCTGGTGGGCTTCTGTCTCATCCGCACGGTTGTGGTGGTCCTCTGCTCCACCCTGGGTGGCATCTGTCTCGACCGCATAGCTGGGGTGGTCCTCTGCGCCGCCCGGGTGGGCTGCTGTCTCGACCGCATGGCTGTGGTGGTCCTCTACGCAGCCCTGGTGGGCTTCTGTCTCGACCGCACGGCTGTGGTGGTCCTCTGCTCCGCCCTGGGGGGCTTCTGTCTCGTCCGCACGGAAGTGGTGGTCCTCTGCTCCACCCTGGGTGGCATCTGTCTCGTCTGCTCGGCTGGGGTGGTCCTCTGCGCCACCCGGGTGGCCTGCTGTCTCGACCGCATGGCTGTGGTGGTCCTCTACGCAGCCCTGGTAGGCTTCTGTCTCGTCCGCACAGCTGTAGTGGGCTCCGCTTCCACCTGCGCCGTCCCGGTGGTCCCCAGTTCCACTTGCTCCAACCTGGATTTCACTTCCTGTCTCTGTTCCCCTCTATGAACCTGGCCCTCCGTCCCTCCCCCTGAGCCTCCACCATTCCACCTCCCTCCTGGTCTCTTGTTTTGTCGGTCACGTCTTGGAGCATCTGGTAGCCGCTCCATAGAAGGGGGGTTATGTCACAGTGTCTGGTTTGTGTTCCCTGGGTAACCACTAGATGTCCTCCTTCCCCACGGCGTCTGTCACTTCCTGAAATACATTCCCCACGATCCCTGTCTCCTCATTGCACTCAGCTGTCCCTGGTCATTAATCATTGCATTCAGTCCTGACCCCTGCCTGGACTGGATATTGATGTACGGTTTTCCCTTATTAAAACTTACTGCTATTGGATCTACTTGTCCTCTGTTCTTGTGTTGGGATCGTGACAATATAAGAGGTCACTAGCCTCGTTCAGACTGTCAGCCCAAATCTGATTTTGCATCTTATGAGGCAGCGGAAGAAACGCAGGAAGCTGGAATAAGTCTTTATTCTGTGCTGCGATCTACACTTGGTTTTAAAACTCCAAGCGGTGTATATACCTGCAGTATATTGTCTTTTTTGCAATTCACAACAACACAAGCTTGTTTCTGCAGACTTTCATAATGTTTTCTACAAAAACGTCTGACATTTTTATGTTTTACTTTACTTTCATGATTAATTTTGGATCAGAATCGGACTCAAACATATTTGAATTGACACAGAAATAAATAAAAAGATCCACGAGGGTAAATATAAAAAGCAGAATACGGGTACAACTCGGAATAAAAATATCTAATACTTTGTTGAGGTCATGTTTAAAATGTCTAGATTTCATTTTCAAAACATCTTTAATACTGCTTATGATTAGCATGCGACTAGCATGTTGCTAGCATGTTTCTAGCATGATTAGCATGTCGTTAGCATGTTGCTAGCATGATTAACGTGTTGCTAGCATGATTAGCATGCTGTTAGGAAGCTGCTAGCATGTTTCTAGCATGATTAACATGCCGCTAAAATGTTTATAGCATGATTATCATGTTGCTAGCATGTTAATAGCATGATTAGCATGTTGTTAACATTTCGGAAGCATGTTTCTAGTATAATTAGCATGTTGCTTGCATGTGGGTAACATGTTTATAGCATGATTAGCATGTTGTTAATATGTTTCTACCATGATTAGCATGTTGCTAGCATGATTAACATGCGAATAGAATGTTGTTAAGATGTTTCTAGCATGATTAGCATGTTGTTAGCATGATTAACATTCGACTAGCATGTTGCTAGCATGTTTCTAACATGATTAGCATGTTGTTAACATGTTTCTAGAATGACTGACATGCAACTAGCATGTTGTTAGCATGTTGCTAGAATGTTTCTAGCATGACTAGCATACGACTAGCATGTCGTTAACATGTTTCTAGCATGACTAGCATGCGACTAGCATGTCGTTAACATGTTTCTAGCATGATTAGCATTTGAATAGCATATTTCTAACATTATTAGCATGTTGCTAGGATAGATAGATGGTAGTGGTAATGGTAGTTTAATTGAGTCTTGAATTTCAATTTGAGCACTCTGCAATGTAAGTCTATGGTTTTTTAAAAAAAAATGATTTTTAATATTAATTTTTAAGAAAATTGAAAGTCAAATCAGTCTGAAAAGATATACACTAAGTAGACATCCAAAAGGCCCTTTTTACCGCCACACGTACCGCCGCGGCAGCGGTATAAAGTGCATTTGCAGCCTTTGACCGCTGGGTGGCGCTTTAACCACAAGTTATCAAACAAGTGCATCAAAGCACATTTTCACTAATAGACGTCAGTTTTGCCTCACTGATGTGTTAGATTTGATGGCTTCAGTCAGGGAAAATGAAAGAAAAACACTGTAGTTAAAATATTTAATATTTAATATCCACAATCCACAGACGAAAGTTTGGTACTTATGAAGTTATGTGCATTTCTTAGAACGAATTCTAGCAGGATGTCAAGCCTCTGCCTGAACCTGTGATTATATTTTCTCTAATCTACATGGTATTAAACCATATCTTAGATTTGACTCATTTAAAATGTGTGCAGTATTATTTATATTATATTATGCGTTATATCATTCAAAATAAATTGTGGTTTACTTTGCATCGGAGCATTAAAAGTGGTAGCCTATTTTAGGGGGGTTGGCTACATGGATTAATATGCAAAATGTCAATATAAGGATTACTTTATCACAGAATATCTGTTTTCTGCGGCACTTGTTTAGTTTAAAAGTAGAAATGTCAAGCTTTCTATAGATATCTCTCTCATGTCTCTTCGTTGAGTATTCACGATATTTGTAAATATTTGTAAATAAATATCAGCGCAGACAAAGGCTGCAGACAGCACACCTTGTTTGTTATCTTTATTTTATAAGTGCACAAAGTTTTGTTGTTATTATGTCTGTATCCAAAAAAAAGTAGACCCTTTACAGATTCGATTGATGTATTGCTCTTATCTGTACGATTAAAACTGAATGTGTAATTTAAGTTATTTTCGGGGTTATCAGGAGAAAATGACTCATAACGCGTATCGTTTTATTTTATGTAATAAAACAACATGCATTTTTGTTATTCGTTACCTGTCCTTTAACTTATTGGGAAAAAGACATTTGTCCGTGTAGCCTGTGGGCTGGGTTAGGATTGGGATCCTTTAGTTCACTCTCTTTCCCTGACGCTTTACTTTCATGTTTAATTACATCACTAATTTCGGGGTGGAGTAGGTATTTAGTAAACCACTTAATGTGATTGAAGCCGGCTTATATATAGACACCTGGGGTCCTTAGACTGGAACCGTGTCAATTTACTGCTGGTTCTGGTGTGGTGAACCAGTGATTCAAGGGCTGTGTTTGAGTGTTCAGGTAAGTTCATAAGCGTTTTCCTTGTTTGACGTTTTCACTGGGGTTAAGTTACCAAGCGACTGTTTGTTCTAATAGTGAGCGGATGAGCCGACGCTGACTGAGCTGCGGTGCAACATTGTTTCCCTGTGAGACCGTGAATGGGCGAGCGAACTATGGCAAAGTAATGCCAAACGACTTCCGTGGTTAACAAGTGTCGACTGGATACCACGATTACAGTGGGATGTTTACATCCAATTTAGTGCTTTCTATTTCACTGTTAATGCTATGACAGGTATGTTTAATTTCCCTTCGTTGTTTTAACATATATGTATATAGGAGGGTATTTGTTTTATATGCTTGGTATATGAAGACAGTTCAATGCAATATTGACCACCTTTGTTTGAGGCTATTTTATCATGTAATGTGTGAAGATTACATCTAAAACGTGAGTTGTATTGAATGTGAATCATGATCAACCAAATATTCTTAATGGTGTGGTTGTGCTTACTGACCTGTACAGCTACACCTGAGTTGCTGGCTGCTGTTCTCCATATTGTGTGGTGCTGCTTATAGTATATATTCTATTTTTTTTTTTTTCCTCTAGCCTTTTGGCGATTATGTTATTGTATGTGAGTGTATGAATTGTATGTCACAGGCTAGAGTGGTTTTATTTACTTTCTTTTTTTTATTATTTGTATTTCATTTATTCCCAATTCTTAATTTTTTTTTTTTTTTTTGTAAACCACCTCGGTGTGGGTGGAGCCAGGGTAGTGTAAGACTTCACTGTAAAGTGGGTTTTTGTTCTTTTCCCTTTTTTTTTTCTTTTTTTTTTTTTTTTTTCTCAAGACCTTTGCAGTGCTGTGTAGTGTGAACCCTAATGTCTCTTAACCATACTTATTAGTGCGGTGAGTTTGCGGTGTGTAGACGTTGAGTTCTAGTGTGTACTAATAAGGCTCTGTCCACTGGTGGTAGTGAGAACTTGGCCTTCTCTTAGTGCTTTCTCAAACCGCTCTACTGGCTCCCATGCTGATGATTTGTTGACTTCTAGTTATATTTATTTTGTTTGACTTATTGATTTTTGTTTACATTTAGGCCAACCAACACCTTCAACTATGTATTAATAAAGATTGTATTTTTATACTTTTCTACGAACCTGTGTTTGTACCTTTTTATTGGGGCAGAGTTCTCCTTGCTCTGACACTAGATACCAGCTAAACTCAAGGGGTGGCGTAGTCAGTTGTAGAATTAGGGGGCGCCACATCCGTAAACTGATTAAGAAATTGTTGCATGTTTAACCCTCTGGGCTTCTTCGTAAATGGGTCACACTTAGCTTCCTCCCTCCCGAAAACGGGCGAAGCCTTAAAATTGTACTTTACTTTTTCCCAGGATAACCAATCAAATATTTTTTTGTTCTATAATGTTTTCTGATTATTATTTAGAGTTTTTAGAATTTATGATACTTTGCATTAATAATATAATTTGAGCTATTTTTTCCATTAGAATTAATATATCATTTTTTTATTTAAAAAAAATTTCAATAAATGCAGCATTTCACATCAAAATAGAGTGCCAGCCTAGAAAAAAAAAATGTTCCAGGAGAAGAACTTCATCTAGTGGCTTTAAAAAATAGCCACTTTTGTGTAATGTCCTGTACCAGCCTGTAGGCTGTCTATAGCTTCCTATATAGAAAGGCTTTTTGATTCCTTTTGTTGTTTTAGACATGATTTCTCTATCTTATTCGTTTTTTTTAAATTTAGATATACATTTAGATATTCTAAAAGATGATTATTTTTTTTTTTTTTTAACAAAAGTTTAGATAAGTATCAGGTTTTGCATTGATTACAATCAAACTATAGCATTTGGTTAGAAAGGGAACACAATGCAAACATTTTTGTTACTCAGTATTTGATTATTCAAATAATTGAACAAAATAAGGGATGGTTAGTGATAATTCAAAACACGTTATACAGACATTTAGCAATAAATTGGTATTTTTTATTTTAATTCAATAACTTCAGAAGGGAACAGCAATTATGATCAAACAGAAATAAACATAAAATAACAACAGCAAACAAAACATCAAACTCTAGGTTAAAAAATGACATGATAATAATAATAATAATAATATTAAACATTGCAAACATTTTAACTATATACATACAAACTGTATTTTATTGTTGAATATGTAATATATATTAGGAACTCATATGCTAAAATAAAAAACAATTATCAAACCATAAATTTAATAAAAAAATAAATATGGTAATAATAATGCTACATATTATTTGAAATATATACATACAAATTGTAGCCTAATTGTTTTACTAATTACTGCAGAAGTCACAGATAGTGACAAAGTGCTTCTTGCAGACTGGAAGTTTGCATTTTTTGCAAATAGTGCTGGTTTTAACATCTTCCGGTCAGCACATTTGGCACCTTTTTCTTTTGTCCGCTTGTCGATGTACCAGTCTGCACGCACCGGCAGACGAGGCAGCTGTAGGTGGACCGGCCGATGAGGAAGATGAGGCAGCTGTAGGTGGACCGGCCGATGAAGATGAGGCAGCTGTAGGTGGACCGGCAGATGAGGAAGATGAGGCAGACGAGGCAGCAGTAGGTGGACCGGCTGATGAAGATGAGGCAGCTGTAGGTGGACCGGAAGATGAGGCAGACGAGGCAGCTGTAGGTGGACCGGAAGATGAGGCAGACGAGGCAGCTGTAGGTGGACCGGCAGATGAGGCAGACGAGGCAGCTGTAGGTGGACCGGCCGATGAGGAAGATGAGGCAGATGACGCAGCAGTAGGTGGACCAGCCAAGGAAGAAGATGAGGCAGCTGTAGGTGGACCGGCCGATGAGGAATATGAGGCAGATGAGGCAGCAGTAGGTGGACCAGCCGATGAGGAAGATGAGGCAGCTGTAGGTGGACCGGCTGATGAGGAAGATGAGGCAGCTGTAGGTGGACCGGCCGATGAGGAAGATGAGGCAGCTGTAGGTGGACCGGCCAATGAAGAAGATGAGGCAGCAGTAGGTGGACCGGAAGATGAGGCAGCTGTAGGTGGACCGGCCGATGAGGCAGATGACGCAGCAGTAGGTGGACCAGCCAAGGAAGAAGATGAGGCAGCTGTAGGTGGACCGGCCGATGAGGAAGATGAGGCAGATGACGCAGCAGTAGGTGGACCAGCCAAGGAAGAAGATGAGGCAGCTGTAGGTGGACCGGAAGATGAGGCAGACGAGGCAGACGAGGCAGCTGTAGGTGGACCGGCCGATGAGGAAGATGAGGCAGATGACGCAGCAGTAGGTGGACCAGCCAAGGAAGAAGATGAGGCAGCAGTAGGTGGACCGGCCGATGAGGAAGATGAGGCAGCTGTAGGTGGACCGGTCGATGAGGAAGATGAGGCAGCTGTAGGTGGACCGGCCGATGAGGAAGATGAGGCAGCTGTAGGTGGACCGGCCGATGAAGAAGATGAGGCAGCTGTAGGTGGACCGGCCGATGAAGAAGATGAGGCAGCTGTAGGTGGACCGGCCGATGAGGAAGATGAGGCAGATGAGGCAGCAGTAGGTGGACCAGCCGATGAGGAAGATGAGGCAGCTGTAGGTGGACCGGCCGATGAAGAAGATGAGGCAGATGTAGGTGGACCGGCCGATGAGGAAGATGAGGCAGCTGTAGGTGGACCGGCCGATGAGGAAGATGAGGCAGCTGTAGGTGGACCGGCCGATGAGGAAGATGAGGCAGATGTAGGTGGACCGGCCGATGAGGAAGATGAGGCAGCTGTAGGTGGACCGGCCGATGAGGAAGATGAGGCAGCTGTAGGTGGACCGGCCGATGAGGAAGATGAGGCAGCTGTAGGTGGACCGGCCGATGAGGAAGATGAGGCAGCTGTAGGTGGACCGGCCGATGAAGAAGATGAGGCAGCTGTAGGTGGACCGGCCGATGAGGAAGATGAGGCAGCTGTAGGTGGACCGGCCGATGAGGAAGATGAGGCAGCTGTAGGTGGACCGGCCAATGAAGAAGATGAGGCAGCTGTAGGTGGACCGGCCGATGAAGAAGATGAGGCAGCAGTAGGTGGACCGGCCGATGAGGAAGATGAGGCAGATGAGGCAGCTGTAGGTGGACCGGCCGATGAGGCAGATGAGGCAGCTGTAGGTGGACCGGCCGATGAGGAAGATGAGGCAGCTGTAGGTGGACCGGCCGATGAGGCAGATGAGGCAGCTGTAGGTGGACCGGCCGATGAGGCAGATGAGGCAGATGAGGCAGCTGTAGGTGGACCGGCCGATGAGGCAGATGAGGCAGCTGTAGGTGGACCGGCCGATGAGGCAGATGAGGCAGCTGTAGGTGGACCGGCCGATGAGGCAGATGAGGCAGATGAGGCAGCTGTAGGTGGACCGGCCGATGAGGCAGATGAGGCAGATGAGGCAGCTGTAGGTGGACCGGCCGATGAGGCAGATGAGGCAGCTGTAGGTGGACCGGCCGATGAGGAAGATGAGGCAGCTGTAGGTGGACCGGCCGATGAGGAAGATGAGGCAGCAGTAGGTGGACCGGCCGATGAGGAAGATGAGGCAGCTGTAGGTGGACCGGCCGATGAGGAAGATGAGGCAGCAGTAGGTGGACCGGCCGATGAGGAAGATGAGGCAGCTGTAGGTGGACCGGCCGATGAGGAAGATGAGGCAGCAGTAGGTGGACCGGCCGATGAAGAAGATGAGGCAGCTGTAGGTGGACCGGCCGATGAGGAAGATGAGGCAGATGAGGCAGCAGTAGGTGGACCGGCCGATGAGGAAGATGAGGCAGCTGTAGGTGGACCGGCCGATGAGGAAGATGAGGCAGCAGTAGGTGGACCGGCCGATGAGGAAGATGAGGCAGCTGTAGGTGGACCGGCCGATGAAGAAGATGAGGCAGCTGTAGGTGGACCGGCCGATGAGGAAGATGAGGCAGCAGTAGGTGGACCGGCCGATGAGGAAGATGAGGCAGCTGTAGGTGGACCGGCCGATGAAGAAGATGAGGCAGCAGTAGGTGGACCGGCCGATGAGGAAGATGAGGCAGCAGTAGGTGGACCGGCCGATGAGGCAGACAAGGAAGACGAGGGACCAGCTTCCACATCTCTAGAGTCCTTTACGCTTTTTAGGAAGCTCACAGAGGCCGGTGTTCGAGGAATGTGCGGACGCCTTTTCATGAATGGGTAGACCAGCGCTTTCCCCAGCTCCTGGAGAAAAATCCGCCTCTTGTAGCTTTTCTGCTGCCCCCAGGTTGGATTAATCTCCCTCCATAGAACAAAGGAGTTGTAGGCCGAGACATCCAGGATGTTAAAAAAGATAGCCATGGGCCAACGA
The DNA here is from genome assembly GCF_963082965.1 of Carassius carassius. Taxonomy (NCBI): domain Eukaryota; kingdom Metazoa; phylum Chordata; class Actinopteri; order Cypriniformes; family Cyprinidae; genus Carassius; species Carassius carassius. The sequence goes on along the minus strand of NC_081786.1, from coordinate 30,016,072 downwards.
GCTGTTTTTCGGGCACAGGTGTATGTTGCAACAATCTGTAATATTACACAAACATGTACAACATTTTAGTAAATCTATTTTATAATGCAATTTACTTTTTTCTCAATACATTTCAAGTTCAATTTATAATTTATCTTAGAATATAAGTAATTATTGTACAATTATTTTTAGCATTGAACAAATACCACATACCTTGTCTAGATTATCGACTCCTCCTTTGGTGGCATTGTAATCTAGAATCATCATGGGCTTTCTGTCTTCGCGGTCATTCACTCCTGCATTATTATGCATGGTGCTCATCAGAATCACATTCTTCTTTTTTGGGGGGGGAGTACGACACGATGGTGTGTGTCTCAGTGAATCCAAAAAGTGAAGAATGAAGTGGCCTGTTTTGCATTGTCACCAATGCACTTGGGAGCTCCGCTCTGTTCTTCCTTACAGTGCCCAGCATCCTTATTTTTCTTTGCAGGAGCTCTGTACCAAGTGCATAAGACGTGAAAAAATTGTCACACGTGACAATGTGCCCCTTCAGATCGTATACCAGGTCAAGCACCACACGTTTGCCCAGATGTTGTTCCCTTTGTGCTCCTTCAGGTTTACCCGTGTAGACCTGCATGTTGTGGCTGTAGCTGGATTTTTGATTTATTTATTTATGATTATTTATGTGTGTGCGAGCGTTTTATTTATTGATTTTATTTTACATTCTCAAAATTTGTTCTGTTGCAGTCTAACAGTACATTCTCTCTCTCTCTCTCTCTCTCTCTCTCTCTCTCTCTCTCTCTCTCTCTCTCTCTCTCTCTCTCTGTGTGTGTGCGTTTGCGTGCATTTGAGCAAGTTTTTTTTTTCTTCATTTATTGATTTTATGTGGAATATTCTACAAATTTGCTGTTGCAGTCGCCAGTTTATTTTCAGCACAGTTGCTGATCTGCAGCTTGTAACACCAAAAGTTTCTCTGAATTGTCCTATTTTTTCGTATTTCCCATTCATTTCCTATGTCGCCCGTTTTCGGGCGGGAGGAAGCTAAGTGTGACTTTTTTTTTACGACCCTTTAACATATCAGAATCATCTCCTTGATTTTTTTGTGTGTTCATATAGGTAATACAACAAAAGTCACCAAGTTTCATCCCCATCCGATGAAGCAAAAAAATTAAACATTTCAAAACATTCAAGTTTTCGCCCGTTTTCGGGCGAAGAAGCCCAGAGGGTTAAAAGTGAAGCACATAATGTCGTTCCCATTATTTAGGCCTAATTTGCCTAAAACAAGAAACGAATAAAATTAAACCGGCACGAGTAAATCTTTAAAGAATTAATAAAACGTCCTCACAATTAAACTCAAGTTCTCTCATTATAATCAACAACATTCACACGAAGTAAAAAAAACCTTTAGTAATTGACAAACTTTTAGAAAAAAAAATCTGATTTATGATTTAAACCGATTTTTAAATCAATATTCAAATGACGAAGAAATTTTACACAACAAGTTTTAATATAGTTCTTTATCATTCATTTAGCAGACAAATTTATAACTGCAACAAGATGATAAAAAACAGTACTGTTATTACCTTAATGCTGGAAAGATGCTATTTTTTTTTAATACCAGCCCATCATGCATCTAACCATCCACTCAGCTTTAAGAGCTGTTCAGATTAAAACTGCAGCTCCGCAGTGAGTCAGTGTCATGGACGGAGGACCTGTTCATATTTTTTCTAGTTTATATTTCCATTTCGTTATGCCACTGGTTTAGATTTATTTATTTTTTTCTTATAGAACTTATTTGTAAATAGAGCAGTCACTGTCTGTGTCTACACCGGACGCGAAAGTTGTCATCTGTGCCCCACAGCGAAAAGTGTGTCTAAACTTGAAGACATCACACTATAGTGTCAAATCATCTGAACACAGTGTCAGTAGACTTCATCATAAACAGAACGAGCATCAGTTCACTGATGGGGATCGAGTGCAGTGCATCCATCACTGGGTTCTGTTGTCTTTTGTTGGATCGTTCCACTTGTGTCCGGTGTAGACCTGTCATGCGTTTTTTTATTGTTTTATTTTACAGCCCTGCTTGTTTTAATGTTTTTATTAAATATCTGTATTGACTGCATGGTCATATTATCGAATTATTTACTGCCATGATGCATGTCTTTACAAAAGTAAAGCTCGGCGAACGAGCATTGCTGCAGGTTGATTTTCGGCAGATGTGCCGTGCTTGTGCAGCCGCGGTCGTCTTCATTTCGTCGGGTGAAACATCTCTCTCACTCCGCAGCAGAGTCTGTGAGAAGCAACAACTTCCCCTCCGCGCGCTCTGATACCAGAAACATAACATAGGATATAAAATAATAATAATAAAAAAATAACAGGAGAGTTTCAAAGTGGCTTAAGCTATTTTGTGTTAACTTTTTTTCCCTATAGCCATCACATGCCAAACTAATAACATTGTAAGCATTACATCTTTAATTGCTGCTTTCTGCTGTGAAAATTTTGTCTGTGACAGGTAGGCGCCGTCTCATCACTTTAATTTTTCATGATAATGAATGTATAATTTTTTAATTAACATAATATCGTGGTGTCTCACATAGGTACATAAAAAATATATCTACAGAAAGCTTGAAATGTTTTTTTAGACGAAAAGGAATAGTGTAATGTGTGAATGTTGCATTTCTCTCGTCGGAGAGAGCCAGCACTGTGAATATAACCAAAACAACAGTCGTATATAAACCGCTTCAGCAAGTGAAAGCCTCTGTCCATATGAAAGAGCAATTCACACTTTTATCTCGACCCCCACAATCCATGAATAACTACCAAAAACCCAACCCCCTCCTCCAGCTGAACAGAATTCGGTCTGTGTTTTGGCTCTGAGGAACGGTGTGTTACTGGGCTGAAACATGCTTTCACTCAGAAGTACTCTTTATATTCATAATTTTCTCGCAGCCCATATTATTATTTTCACAAGACCATAATGATAATAACAAGTCATCAATTAATAATTAATCATTATTTTACGAAAATCATTGTTATTTGTGATCGTGGATGTTTGCGGAAGGCTTTAAGACCAAGCGGAATCCTCTGTTCCTGCCTCACAGCGAGTCCCGCGCGCTCAGTGATGCAGCTTCTCTGTCTGCGGTTTGACTTTACTGAATCAGATTGAGGCGAACACAACTTATTGATCATGAGCCCAGGGCCAGCGCAAGCTCAAATGCCGCTCTAGGCAGAGCACGATCGTGGCGCCCCCCTCACATTCACAGTTAGGGATCCTTAAGATGCATGTAAAAAAATTTTCTTTAATCTATGAAATTACACTAAAATAAAAACGTGCAAGCATGTTTTCAGAGTTTTTAATTTTTTCATTCTGCAAAAAGGTGAAAAGGGTAGCCTACACAATGCAACAGCTAAGTATAAATTCTGTTTTATAGGCTAATAGATAGTGTACAGAATAAAACTAAACATGTGCACTCAACTTTTTAGCTCACAAAACTGGAGTTTTCGATTTTCTTGACTGATACACACATTCACACACCTACATTTCAGAAGCGTGCGCGTCGGGCTTTCGCAGCGGCAAACGCTTTGATTGCGTCCTCGAGTTTAACTTGTACTTCGGAGATCGTTTTTATCAGTTTAAGCTTTGAGAAACTGCATTCTCCATAGGTCATAGTGACAGGGAGAGTGAGAAGCACTCTCAATGCTACAAAAACATTTGGAAAATTGTTTTCCATCCCTTTTTCACAGATGAATTTAAGCGCATCCAGTGGTTTAGATCCAGCAACCAGGCGTCTGCCCAAAGCAGTCAGCTCTTCAAACAATTCATGCCCATCAACATCCGCGAGTCTCTATGAGTCAGGGCCTTTTCCAGTCCTAAGCAATCCTGAAGAATTAGGCTATTCTATTCTCCTTTTCTTTGAGAGATGCGATGTCATATAAAAGTCCAAATACGCGCCCATGGTCTCGAAGCAGCGAAAAGCGCTCTTCCACGGAGGCGATTACTCATGACCAGATAAATTTATTCGGTTTGACATTTTTGAATATACATTAAAGTATTTTGCATACATATAGACCTACTAATAGGGCGCTGCCGTGCAGGAATTTTTATTCGAAATGTAACGTTTTTTTCTTTATTTATAGCTTTTATTTTATTTATACCTAATGTGAAACAAACAAATAAATTAATAATTCTCTCTCTCTCTTTCTCTCTCTCGCCTTCTCTCTCTCTGCCCTGGCTGAGCTGCCTAGTTCGCCTATAGGCACGCGCCGGCCCTGCATGAGCCCAACATTTAGCAAGGCAGGAAAATTCTAACGGAAGGAAGACGTATATCATTGAGCTAATGCTGTTAAACAGAGAGAGAGAGAGAGAGAGAGAGAGAGAGAAACTAGTCTAGGGCTATTCTTAAACTTGGAGCTCATTATATTGAAGTAGCCTACAAATCCAAACACCAGAAACGTTATGCATTTTATGAATAATGAAATTTTATGAAAATTATGCATTTTATTTATTCACACTGTATGGTTGAAATAATATTTTAGTTCACAACTTTAAGTTCCGTTGTTTAAAAAAATGCTTTATTGGCTAATGTTTCATAAACCTTCGGTTGCTCTAAAATGCCATTGTTAATTTCTAAAATGTTATGCCATTATTAATTTCACAGTATTTTTACCACCTAAATGACTAATCTTTAAAGTCACAATTCTATAATGGTCAAAATTACTCAGGCCAATGGTATTTTTTTTTATTGACATTATTTTATTATTATTATTATTAATATTATTATTATTTGAATAATTGTAGCTTACATAAATAGGTAAACCAAAACAAATATTCGGATTGTCCCTTATTTTTTCCCTTGTTTTCCTAAAGAATAAACACGTATTTTTTACAAGAACAAACATGATAACATATTATTAATTAATAAAAAATAATTTAAGCAATTAAAACCTTTTTTTAAACTTGAATTTAAATACTATTACACTAACTTTAAATTCTCAAGGAGTTTATAAGTAAAAAAAAAAGTTCTTAATGAACTTGTGTTAACAATATAATTAGAACTAACAATATAATTCGATTTTTTAAAATGAACAATTCCTGTATAAAATGGGACAGCAACCTTTATATCAGTGGTTCTCAACCTTTTTTCCAGCAGGCCGCACTATGGTCTAAGTGCAAGTCTACGCATATAATTTACATATTACGTCAGCAATACAAGCCAACCTGATTTATAATATTATAGCCTAACTATTATGATATATAATCTATCACATTCATTGAAATAAACAATTCTACTCCCCATAAATAAAACACCTGATGCTGTCGGGAGCTGACCAATTTTGTGAGATTCAGCTTGAAAGCAATAACACAAAGAAGTTGCGATTGTAAAGCCTGTGTTATACTTTCCGCATGAGCAATCCGGACGCAGACACGGCCAGCGCGGACGCAGACTTCTTCAATTTATACTTCTGAATGCGCAGGCTGATGATCCGCTCTGCAATTGCCCAGAATTATTGCACATCTGACTGTCTTTATATTCTTTTACTGACGGATTGCGCAGGTTCGAGTAGCAATGAGCTTCTTCACTCTGCTTGCACATGTGCAATTTTTCTTTTGAAGCCTACTGACCACGCGCACCTGTCCGCGCGGTCGTCTGCTCAGAGCTTCGGCACACACTCTCCAATGACGATAAGGATTGTTACATAGTGTATGGCAGGGCTATTCAATTGGCGGCCCGCGGGCCACATGTGGCCAGGAAGCAACCTCCGAGTGGCCCAGCCTGTGGTCCCGCCAAAAATGCACATTCCTACGTAATTCATACAGTAGTACAGATCACATAGCCTAGCAACACGCAAACAATGCAGAGCGTGCAGGTAGTAGCCTAGATTACTATCAATATGTCTTTCAGTAAAATAGTTATGCCTAATCACACATGTGATTATTTAAAAATAATTCCCTCAGTGTGCAGTAGTACACCTTGTATTCATGTGTTAATTATAGTTGTTGAATACTGTGCACTTTTTATTTTATGCACTTTGAGATGTTCCTGGGTCAAATGTGAGCAAGATGTTTATTTTGTTTCAAAAGAAAATTTAATGTTATTGCTTATAGCCTACTACTGTGTACTATTTTGTTTTATGCACTTTGTGATCAGATTTGTGATCAGGCCTAGGCAAGAGGTGCCTAGGTCAGTTTTTTTTTTCTTTTGTAAGTGGAAAAAGTAGGGGCTACCTCAGATTCTGTTCCGTTAGCTCTTTTATTGTAATTTTTATGCACCTTTTGCAGTGCAAACTGACCAAAGTTAAAAGAGAAACAATAAATAAACCTTACATGTTTTTCAATAAATTTGTGATGGTTTTAAAATCTGTCATTATGAGCGGCTTCGCCGCTGAAATGACTGGCCCAGCTAACCACCTTGATTTGAAAATCTGGCCCAACTGAATTTGTAATTGAATAGCCTTGGTGTATGGTGTTTCCATTTATCTGAACTTCTTCAAGTGAGTTGCGGGGCAAAAAAAAAAAACAACGAAAATCCAGCATTTCTCCTTCAATACTGATACTGCGACTATTCACAGTTTGTACATGTTCATTCGCTGGCATTTTTTGAATTTCTTTTTTTTCTCCCTTAAAAAACAAATGTGTCCATTCTGATGCGCAATTTTACCTTAAAGGCAATTTACCTAATGGCTGTTGATGACTATTTGAATTGAATTCTGCCAAAGTGCGCACTTGTATGTGTTCGTTAAATGCTTATGCCAGTGCTCATGTCTGAAAATAATATATGAAGAAAAAAAAATCACATAAAAACATTAGGATATAGATTATATTTCATTAGTAGCATAATTTTTTTTAATTGATGTAAATAATAAAATTTTAGAAAATTATAAAAAAAAAATTTTTATTCAGCATGTGGTTCGGGCCTCATTTGAATTCGTCACGGGCCGCGGGTAGAGAACCACTGCTTTATTTCAAACATTTTTAAATCGTCCACAGCTGAGTTTTGCGGGAGGATGATCTGCGCCAGATCGCGTGAAGTGAATGTAATGAACAAAGTCCTTTTCAGATGCAATGAAAAAAAAAAAACATGGATAACCTAGATTAGTCCCAGGCTCTGTTCTGGAGTAAAATAATTATAATTACTGTTAACCAAGAGTAACACATTTTTAACGGATTAATCGCCTATTTTCATTTGCTGAATGTTTTCTTTATTTTTTATTTTTTAAACATGCTAAAAATTAAATAAAGTTTGTCAGAGGAAAAAAAAATTGAGTCGTGTATAGGTTTCATTTTAACGGATCAATCACCTATTTTCGTTTGCTGCATGTTTTTTTTTAAACACGCTAAAAAATAAATCAGAGTTTGTGAGAGGAAAAAAATAGGCTATAAGAAAATATTTTACAACAAATCCTTTAAATTTAACAAATTTATCAGAACAAAACAATAATTAAAAATATATAATTCTAATGGATAAATATAATTGCAGTATATAATAATATAGGCTTAGTAATAAAACAAAAAAAAAAACAAAATAATAATAATTTAAAGCTAAGCATAAGGTAAGGTTTGGCTTTCTCAATCGGGAGAAATCAAACGTTTCCATATTTGTGATGTTGCCCATTTGAAGCTTAACTATTATTCATGAGGTAAATAGGCTGTGTGCATTTCAGTATCGAGCAAAAAAAAAAAATCATAATTAACAATGTCAAAGTGCTCACGCCGACTGTCTGGTGAAGGACTGCTGTTTCCAGTGAATATGTGCGCGAGGCACCGGCGCGATCAAACAGCTGAAACAAATAATACTTAATTTTTGGTCACACATAAGGCATAATTCAAAAATGCTGGTAGTTTGAAAAATCAAGAAAAATAACAGAGTTAATACTAATTATTGCTAAATGCTGGACCGTTCCCATTTCGCTCTGCATATGGAACCTGAAGATTTTTTTAAACCAAGAATGAACCGAAATGAAAATGAAATTAAAACATTTAGCTTATATATATATATAGGCCTTATATTTATTTACTGTTTAATAAAAATAGCATGCATATGATCCTTTGTGTTAAGGTCTTTTAATTTTTGTTTAGTAGACTGTAGCCTAAGACTATCCTACATTTTAAAAATTAACAAATTGTAAAAAAAAATGTTTTTTTTTTTTTAATGTTACAATGTTATATCATAATGTTATTGTTGTTTTACTTCTTCTTTTATCTCATTTTACAGTTACATTCATTTCGCAATCCGTCCCTTTGCGCCACCTGGCGGTAGTTTCGCGAATGATTTTAACACGCGACTGAATTACAGTTACGTACACGCGGCGGTAAGCCCCAGATAGGATGGCCACCTACTGTAGCACACCAAGTCAGAACAGTCTGAAAGTTTGACCCGAGTTTGTAGAGTTAAAGCTCTAGGAGTTAGAATTGAAATTTTTGGGTAAGAAGAAGAAGAAGAAGAAGAAGAAGAAGTTTAAATAAGATTTCAGTAAGTTGGCTTTCTCAAGCCAACTTAATAATGTCAGTTTTATCATGAGTCAGTCCCTCCAGAATGAATGTAAGAAAGCTGTCATAAACGGTTCACTTGAGTCCTCATGGGTTTAACGCTTTCATATTTAACATTCAGCACAACATTGTTTCAGATGCTCTTTATAATGAGATTGTTAAGCTGAAAGTGCCTCTATATTAGTTATTCATCAGTGTATCAGTGTTAATGTCATTTGTACAATGTTTCTTTGTGTGTTTTTCTCAAAGGTTTTATCTTTTCTATGCAAGCCGGTCTAATGCAATGGATGTGTTTCAATCATAGATTCTACTTTATGTATGTATGTGAAGCAAAAACATGGTTCGTTTGCCTCACTGTTCTCTGGTTTCATATGCATCCTAATATCCACATGTTGAGTGAAAGTTTAACTGTAATTAAATTACAAAACTACTGAATTTCTTGTATTTCCATTTCTTTAGCATTCTTGTCTCTTTTATATATATATATATATGGCCAAATATTGGAGAACGACAGCTAGTTTATGCGTATCTGTGGAGCGAAGGTAAAACACAGAGTTGTGCCTGAAAGCAGATCTCCTGAGACTCACTTCTGTCCTCAGAAACCGCTTCAGCTCCAGTGCTGCTTCCACATTTACATGCTTTTAAAACAAGTGCAACCAAATATGTTTTCATTGTTTGTGTGTGTTCTTTAATTTGTTTTTCTTTCATTTCTGAACTCTGAAATTGCCTCTTATCATTGAGACTTGCTTTTGAGGTGTTTTTATGCTTCATACACACATCAGACACTGACTGATGCATGTTTTTAATTAAAAAAAGTGAGGCAAAATGTCACAATGATGTTAGGGTATTTTTTATTTATGTTGTTATTTATAGTTCTTTAATTGCAGTGATGTTGCAGTAATTCTTCTGTTTACTATTTTCTAAAAAGTCACCACTGTCAGTCTCACCAGGATTGAAATTATTCAGTTTTCTGTGGCTTTTCTCAAAAACTGTGATGTGTGTTTTCTGTAAAAAAAAAAAAAATGCAGTAGTCATTTAATTATTGCATATGCCCTGGAGTAAGCCATAACTATTGTAATGCATCCATTTTCTGTAACATCCCAGTAAGAAAAACATTTTTTTCCTTATACGGACTTTATATTGAAGATGTCTTTGACAAGCTCTAATCTGATCGTTGTGCGCATGGGCGTTATACCAGGGATTTGGGAGAGTCAACCACGTCTTCAGCGCCAGAGAATCTGAATCGTTTTAGCCAATCGGTTCGTTCGGACGGTTCGTTTTAATGAACTGATTCACAACCGAGTCAGCACTCTAAAGCGTTCCAAAGTTTCCGCGTGGAATTTTACTTTCTTTTCTGTCATAAAATTGTTGTTTAACATTGTTTATTATTAGGTTATATAGTTGCATGTGGCAAATGTTGTTATCAAACTATTATTAATATCAACATCAATTTGTTAACGGCAATCTGAATTCAAAAGCATTCCCAATAAGTTTCCGCATGGAATTGTACTTTATTTTTGGCATATAATCGCATATAAGCACTTTTTGTAAATTATTAGAAGTTATAGCTGCATCAACTGTTGTATTAACCTTTATTTTTAATAAATTTACATCTATAATAAACAGCCGGTTAAAATAATGCTATTTCTTCACTGTGTTACTGTCACATATAATAATATTGCTCCAGTCTCACTTTTACCCTTAATACAAACTCGTACAGTCCGGTGTTCTACAAACGCTTCGCGAATCGATTCGACCGAGTCTTTAAAATGATTCTGTTGTTCACAAGAACGAGTCGTTCATGAATCGGGCATCACAATCAGCGTCGTATAACGGGATCTGTGACTCGACAGGGCGATGGCTCGGACACTACACCGAGACAAAATAAAGCTGGACACGGAAAACCACTGCACTCCATCGCACCGTGTTTAATAAGCGCGTGACTGACAGCGAGCGCGCGGCCGGCGGTCCGGTGACGTCAGAGGAGCGGCTGTCCTCTCATTGTCTGTAAAACCGCTCGTTTTCGTCACTTATACCTGATTTAAACGCGTCCACGTGACTTCTGTGTTCTCCGCGGTCGCGTGCTACATTTAAATGTGTAATCTAAGATCAAATCCTGTTTGTTTGTGATCTGACACGCTGTTTGTGTATAAATCAGATGGGAGTCAGTCTGGTGCTACTGTAAGCTGTGATCAGAAGATACGTGCTTTATAACGTGTTGTGTTTGCACTGCATGCTGTCAGAACTAGTATGCTGCTTGATATATGTTGACAGAGCTGCGGCTGGGGGTCAGATTGTGTCCGGACACCCCAGCCATCCCCCCGAGGGCCGTGGCTCTGCTGGACCCAGAGGTCAGAAGGGGCCCAGGGGTTTCTAGGGGCCCACAGCAATTTCCTAATCGTGCTTTTAAGAAGGTCCCAGAATTCCTATCTCCGGCCGGGTAGTGGGCTGTCCATGCCGGTGTCCTGCTGCGGGACCGTCCATCACGGCTCCTCTCCGAGGAGGATCATCCAGAAGAAGCCGGGAATCAGGACTTGTTTGAGTCAGCCGTGTTCTTCTGTTGGACTGAGGATGCTGCGGACCGCTCTAAGTCTGGAGCGAGACGAGGAGCAGGAGGACGAAGGAGAAGACCTGAGGGATGGTGGGATCCCGTTCATTATTAACAGGGGGGGTCTGCCCATAAACGAGGAGACCTGGGAGCAGATGTGGCGGCACGTGGCCCGCATCCACCCGGATGGAGAAGCAGTGGCCAGGAGGATACGGGGAACCAGCGACCTCCCCAAGGTACAGCTTCACAATGAGAAACCTGCCCAAACACCCGGTGGGTGTTCTTCTGGGAGGCCTTTCCCATGTTAAAACAAAAAATAATGCACTTAAAGTGCTCTGGTTTCACTCATAAACTTTGTACCTAGTATGCAAAAAATTATTTTTTAGTACTTCTTAACAACATCTCAACTCTGCTATTTGGGGACACCATGAATATGAACTAAAATGTGTCACTATCTCTGTATTTAAAACATGTATTTAGTAACTGCTTGTAGAAACCATCTTTCAGTGGTGACTTTTTTTTTTTTTTTTTTAAATACAGAGATAGTATGTTAAAAGCGCATTTTAGTGCATATTCACGGTTTCCTGAAATAGCACAGTTGAGATATTCTGAAGAGTATCTTAAGTACTAAAGAATAATTTTTAGCATACGAAGTAACAACTAGTATTTGAAAATAGAGCACTTTAAGTATTGATAAAGAACATAGATCTATAGGTCTTGGGAAAATTTACTTTTGAAGTAATGTGTTACAATATTGACTTACTCCCTAAAAAAAGTAACTAATTATGTTACTTAGTTACTTTTTATGGAAAGTAGTGTGCTAGTTACTTTTGAGTTATTTATTAAATCTGGGCAGGGCTTACTTGTTTGTTTTTAATATAAAAAGATCTTCTTTTACAAATATAAAAACCTTTTCACATCAACAGTTAAGTGAATGTGCCTCAGACTGAAGGAAATGTGAATTCACGTCTGAACAGTAGATCACACTGCTTAAACTAATCACGTGAAGAATATGATGCAGGAGAAGAAAGTTCAACAATATTCAGCCATACAGTAACTAAAATACAAATACATAATTTTTGCTTATTAGTATGGTTGAACTGGATCATCGAAGGTCAGGAAAAAAAAGATTAATAAAATGACAACTAACTTTTTGCACTGGTGAGCCTTTTCTTAGGTGCACCAGAACAAAAGTTAAACCAGCTGGCCACACTCTCTCTAGCAGCACAGTCTTCCAGACTTGGCCCCTCTCCACTGATTCTGATCAGATCTTCACTGTGTGTGAATGAAGGGATGCTCTAGTGTCTGATTTGAACAGCTAAACACTGCGTAAACAGCTTATACTACAGTTTCAGCTATTAAAATAATTCAGTTTTGTATGTAATAGCAAAGTGATTGTTTAATTTCATTTTCTTTATTTTTTTTATTATTAAGTTAATTTAAGGAGAAAAGAAAAAAAAACGTTTGGAGCATTTTTTTTTTTACTTTTTATTTATTTATTTATTTATTTTATAACGACCAAGCGGCCAGCGGCAAATAGTGAGCTTATGTTTGATCAATTTAGCCTTTCAAATCATCACGACTTGCCTAAAATAAAATGTATAAATATAAAAGAGTTCAAGCATATAACAATGTTTAAACGTTAGACCCAGATAAATGTGCGCTATATCCAATAGACGCTTCAGGACATGGAGACACCAGCATGATCACTTGCATTATTTTTCAGTAGATACACCGTCATTTTTGCTCATACAGGTAAGAGTAATGCATCATTTGTAACTGCAAAGGGTCTACTTTTTTTGTGTGCACTCACAACATCAGCAAAACATTGTGCTTTTATAAAATAAAGAAAACAAACATGATGCGCTTTATGCAGCTCTTCTTTAACAGGAGTAAATAAATGAACCGAAACTCAGTGAATGCATGCCTCACAGACATAATAAATGTGTCTATTGAAAGGTTTAAATGATTACTTAACAAAATAAAACAAATCGAAAACAAAAAACTTTAAGATGTTTTTCTCATGGCCATTTAAATACAGACCTCATTGAAAACGTTTTAGAAATATTTCAGACAAAGGATACAATGAGGTTTTGTTTAAGAAGCTCCAGTGCTGTTGTCATGCTGCTGAAGCAAAAGAGACGCAACAAATACCAAGACATCTGTAATTCATGATCCTATTCTTACTCTTACATTACATCTCTGCGGCGATGATGAAGTTCACATCACCCTCCAACAAAAGTTTGTCAATGTCAATGTCCAAGACTAATGTTATATAGAAGACTAATGTCCTGACACCTTCTTGTCCCATTTAGATACTTGTTAGTCACCTCAAGGGGTTTTTACTTAGGTATTTAATGTTGTGGAATATATATTAAATATCTTGAGCTTATGTTCACCACAGACCATATTTAAGGCATTTAACCCATAACCCATTTAAAAAAAAAAAAAAAACGAAAACAAATCAACTTAAGGACGATGGAACCAGAAGTGCTAAAATTAGAACTCATTTCTGGGTTTTGGCCTATAACAATACCTCATCCCTGCAGCACTCTATTAGTGCTATCAGTGATATATCCCAGCAGTTTGAAGTCTGCTTTCCGTCTGTCTTACTGGCTTTATTTCTTTAATTCGTCCCCTGTGGAATGATCAGAGCAGATGCATCTAATCAATATCCAATGAGTTCAGCCGAACCCAGATCCAGTCCGTTACTGCTCCGCTGATATATAAATACTCTAAATATAAAAGTTTCTTTATTGGCAATTTTTGAATCCATGAAACACCTTTTACATCCATGGAATCTTTCCATTGCACAAAAAGGTTCTTCACACTAAGAAATAAGTGGTTCTTAAAGGTTCTTTGGGAAACTATTATTCTTTGTTATTCTATGGCATCACCGTGAAAAACAGCTTTTGAAACCTATATAGTCTATTACCATCCTTTCACACTGAATCAAGGACTGATCAGCTTGGACTATATATCATGGTCTGTCATTAAATAACATGAGTGTGATGTCTCTGTCCAGCTGTTTACTCTTCTTTAACCCTGTAGATACCAGTACCAAGTGTGCCTACATTCCAGCCCAACAGCAGTATTCCCCAGCGTCTGGAAGCCATACAGAGATACATCAGGGACTTGCAGTATCCTTTCTTTCACACTCGTCTGTCAGGAGGGACATCGATGTGCTGACGTTGTTCCTCATTGTTACTGTATGCTGAATGAACTTTATAATGTCTGTAAATTGTTCATTACTGCAGTATCACACTGGTCCAGACTCTATCATGAACACTGGTCATGAACTGATGCTGTAGATCATTTTAAAGAAATAGTTCACCCAAACTAGTTTGGTGGTTTATGCTACCAAACTCCAAAAAGAACAAAGAAAAAAGTTAAAAGCATAAACTATAACTCGTCAGGAAGTCATGATTTAAAAAACATGACTTTTTTTTAATAGAATAGTTTATTGATCATTCCTCCGCTGAGGAACAGTGAAAGTAAAGCTTCTGGAAACAAACGCTCCTCAAAAGATCCTGAGGATCAGATTTGAGACTCTAAAACATGATTGATGGAGAATCAAGTAAAGCTGAGCTGCTTCAGTCCAGGAAGAGTTCATCTGGAGATATTACTGACCTTATTCTGACCTTTACTGGATCACAATCACTCAAGATTTGACAGCAAAAACACATGGTTTCAGTGAACAGAGACTTTGGGTTTGGCGATTGTTGTCCATTACATTTTTTTCGAGTGATTTCAGCTCATTTTTATGTTGTAGGCAGATGGAATTTAGGCCACAAGAGCTCAGTGTTTTTCACTCTGATGATGATGACAGCTGAAATATCAGAAAATGTCAAGAACAATGAAACATTGTGTGTGCTGTTGGTTTGGCCCAATGTTTGACACAATGATTTGTTACATGACATTTTTCTCTGTATATATATTCAGAAATTCTCATGATATATTTCACTCATAATATAGGTTATTTTCTGTAAACTTTGATATATTGGGTGACTTTATATAGTGCATTGTTTGTCTCCTGACAGTGTTCTGTGCTTAACGTTGTCTGTCAGATACAATCACACTGGAACACAGTTTTTTGAGATCAAGAAGATCAGGCCACTCACAGCGTAAGACCTGTCCACACATCTGTCTACTTTCATAAAGCTTTATCCTTCAATTAAAGCAAACTCCTGCTGTTAGCTTACGAAATTCAGTACTTTCAATTATTATTATTATTATTATTATTATTAATAGACCTTTTTGGGAGAATATTTTTTAGTAATTTTAATTTTCATCTTTTAAAATATAATTTGCATACAGACTCTTGTTGCATAATTACCTACAATGTGTTTTTCAGATTGATGGACATTGCCAAGGAAATGACAAGAGAATCTCTACCAATTAAATGTTTGGAAGCCGTTATCCTCGGAATGTATCCTTTACTTGAACTGGATTGTTCAAATCTTAACATTTTAATAACATATACATAGTCCATATGAAAAGTGTAATACTGTAGCTGCACTCATACGAGTTGTGTTTGTGGTTGGTTCAGTCTAGCTTTGAAGTTCTCCATCGTTCAATAACAGCTGCTTCAGATGTGTAATTCAGAAACAATCTGGACTGAAAGTGCTGCTTAAACTGTTCGGATCAAAGTGAAATTATCAAATTATATTTTGGTTTTGATAGAAGCTTTTGCTGTAGCATTTTCAACCAGCTGATCTTGTTTATTACTAAAGGACATCCAGCAAGTAATGCATTGCAATCGTCTGGTCTTATGGATTTATTTATTCTTTTTTTTTTTTTGACAATAATGTTTATATGTTTTACATGTTTATATGTATTCTTATACAAAATACACTCAACTAACTTCTACATACAGAGTATTTAGTAAATACAGAGCCACTGAATAAATATAGAGTTGTTTCCCATTAAAATCCCATTTTCATGAAATGAAAACAACAGAGGACATAATACAGAGCCTTGTGGCACTCCATACTTAATTTGTGTTAGTTTTGACAGTTCATTTTTCACAAAAAGTGGTAGCAATAAGACAAACATCTTAATGCTTGTTCACAAATGTTAATATAATACTCTAATCTGTCCAAGAGAATGGCATGATCTTTGGTGTCAAAGGCAGCGATTGAATTGTATAAGAAATGAGATGAAATCCCAATCAGGTTATAAAATTAACTTGTAACTCTGACAAGTTCAGTCTTTGTGCTATGGCTAAATTCTGATCTAAACTAAAAATGTCTGACATAAATGGAAAATTTGAGATGGGTGTATAATTAACTTATGTTTACTTGTTGATCAAAATAAGTTCAGAATCCCGTTCAGTCTTTCAGTAATCTTCTTAACATTTTAGTGACATAAAGAAGGATGAAGGATTTCTTGGGTGTCCTGAAGATGTCCAGAATTAAGGGCTTAGACAGATTTGTAAAGATTATTGCCTGCTGGGTCCAGAAAAGTGCTCTGTCAGACCGTCTTAAATGGTACAGGCAGAATAAAGACTAAACTAGATAAAACAGAAGGAGAGAAAACTTTCTGAGATGGTGATTATATCGTTTTTAAATATGTAGCCTAAAATGTTTATTAATTTGTAATTGGACACTGATGGAAGGCTTGTTTTATTTTTTAAATGAAACCTATGGATAAATCTTTCTCATTTACATCAGCATGCATTTAGAAATTAGATTTTCATTTCATGCCGACTTTAACACTCCCTCTCTACACAGCTGTCTATTGTATATATTACCACTCACTCCCTTAACACAGCTGATGCTTCAGTTACCTCACCAACAGCATGCCGACTGTCGAGCGGTTTCCTCTCAGCTTTAAAACGCAATTCTCAGGGAGTCATTTTCGTCACATTGTGCTTGGTGTCCACAGTGGCGGTCGCTTTGGTGCTCTGGGCATCAGCCGCCGCGAGGATTTGATGTACAAACCGCTGGAGTACAAAACACTCACGGACCTCCTTCAAGAGTTCCAGGTGGCTTATCGGAGATACTGGCACACACTGTGCAAGGTCAAGATCGGTCATTATGTGTCACACGACCCACACAGTGTGGAGCAGATTGAGTGGAAGCATTCGGTGCTGGATGTGGACAAGCTGTCCAAAGAAGAGCTGAGGAAAGAGTTGGAGAGACACACTCGGGATATGAGGTTGAAGGTACGGATGATACGCCTACGGTTAAATCATAATACTGCTGACAGTACCAAATTGTGTGTAGAAACAAAGGTGCTATCAGTAATTTTGTAAAGAATACCTCACAGAAAATTTACCTGACTGGTATCAGAAAAAGTATTATTTACAAACAGGTTTCTCAAACACTTGTATCGCACTTCTCTAGGTTGTCTTGTCAGTCAATTCCTAATCTATCTAAATCTAATGATAGTTTGTGACTTGACCAGTCTTACGTGTTGAGAAGGCAAAACAGTAACAAATTTTAGAGATATTGCAAGGTGATACTATGCTGTATTTGCCAGCACGCTCAGAAAAATAAACTGCATTAAAGAGTTAGACCGTTGTTAGACATGATAATTAAATACAATGACGTGATAATTGGCCCTCGCTGATGCAGTCTAGATCTCAAAGTGTATCTTTTGAAAAATTTCTGAAAACAAGTATCTCTGTCTTACCTTTATTTAGTGGTAAAATGTTCTGTGAATTACAGCAGGTTTGTAATAGATTTGGGGATATCTGGCACAAACGAAAGAGAGTTTCCTGTCATCTGCCTAATTGATAAATCAGACATTCGAACTGCCACAGTATTTAAAATAAGACCTAGAACCAGTCATGTTGGTTAAAGTTTTAAGATACAACTTGTCACCGAGCATTTAAAATACATTTTGGGTAAATGCAAAATGGATCCAACACAGAGCCTTGTGGCATTCCATACTCAGTTTGCGTTAGATTTGACTGTTCCTCTTCATGCAAACTTCTTAATTCTTGTCCACAAATGCAAAATGTAATTCTCTAATCTGTCCAAGAGAATGACATGATCTTTGGTGTCAAAGGCAGCACTAAAATAAAGTATTACTAGACAAGATTTGTACACTTATTTAGTGACACTAGACACTTATTTAGTGATATCTGCCAGGTAGCATAAACATTTTACGCTAATGTTTAATTTGGTGCTAATCTTCCACCACTTCCTTCCAAACCTTCCAAACACAACCAGGACATCCCACTGCCATTTTGTTAGAAGATTTACTTTCACTGGATCTTCCCAAGCCTCCAAAACCTCACATCATTTGAGGAGTTTTTATTTCTTCATCTCTCAATCATCTTTTTATTGGAGATATAGTGTGACCACTGATATTTAGATCATTTTATGTCAGTATCTGCTGTACTGTTATAAAGATCTCATTAATTTACATTGCAAGCATCACAATTTAATCTCAATTAACTAAATTGCATATTTATTTTACCCCGTTTTCTCCATATTCTCATTATATCAGACTATATGACCCATAAATGCCTGATGGATCAAATGTGATACTAAAACAAAAAACAAACAACACATGAAGATGGATTTTTTTTTTTTATTATTGTCTAAAGGTTCAATAAACTGTTCCATTTCAAATAATTAGATTGTTTCATGTCTTATGTTGATAATCACACCACATGCGTTGAGTTTAATGGTTGACTGAGGTCTGTGTTTCAGATTGGTAAAGCTGCTCCACCATCACCGCCTAAAGACAGGAAGAAGGATATGGGATCTCCTCTGAGGACCCCATGCAGTCCGATGCGCAAGAACAGCCAAAGCGACAGACGGTACTTACAGATCAAACACAACACTGATACAGCTACAACACAACATCTGACAAACAGGTGGTGCTGTTTTTACAGGTCATCAGTGGAGAAGCGGTCCGGGCCAGCAGGGCCCGCGGCTGATTTGAACGGATACCAGATCAGGGTCTGAGAGACTGACGAGACAAAGGCCGAAACACAGCCGTGAGAGGATGAAGATGTGTGTTCACTTGAAGATGTATCGTGCTACACAGAATGTGTTCACTTATAAGGGTAGACATGAACACCTTCTCTAATCGTTCATTCAGTAGAATAGCCACATTATGAACAATGCATCATATATTCATTTCAATACTTTTCATATTTAATCTGTAAATACAATGCAAGTTAACCTTTAACTCTACTAGAGGATAGCCTGTAGTCCATTTTTTGGGCCTTGGATCAGTTTTTGGACTGCAATGATTTTCTGGCTCAGTATTTTTGCCTTGTTTTCTGGTATAGTCTTTACATTTCTAAATCATTCAAGATACTTTTTATTTTGAAGCAAAACAACTTAATTTTGAGTCTTGTTTTCTTTGGGGAAAAAAAGGAAGTAGAAAGTATTTGCTGGAAACAAGAAAAAAATATGTGTCACTGGTGTCAAATGTTTAGATTTATTGTTTTGAGCCTCTAGTAAATATTTCTTGATAGAAAAATGTTTAGATCATTTTAATGGAAAACAGTACAAAAAAGACAATTTTCATGCTCTTAATCTAGCTTCCCTTTTTAATGCAGTTTATTTTTCTGAGCGTGCTGGCAAATATGTGTTTGTTTTGAAGAAACACTTCTTTTTGATGCGCTTCTCAGAAAACAAGACTCAGTTTCATTTAGTTTCTAGAGTACACCAAGGCTCGAAATTGGGACCATTTTGGCCACATATGCTCCCATAATTTAATCAGTGCGACCTCAAAATATATGCACTTTGATTTAAGTGGTTTATGAAAGACATCTGTAATTTTCTCTCTTCTTCAGTCGTGGTAGTTAGCTCCATGCCACCTGACAGCGGTAATCAGTGACTAGGTGATTGACAGCTAATATTAACCAATATAAAATCTGCATTAAAGTTAAGGATGTAAAGATGAAATATGTTAATATATCATTTGTAGTTGTGGTGCTCATTCATTTTTGGTGGGTGCTTCGAAATCTTTAAAGTTGGGAGCACCAATGCTAACAAGTAAAAAAGTTAATTTCGAGCCCTGTAAACGCATCTTGATATTTGAATATTTAGATATTTGCACTGGAAAACAAGACAAAAATACAGAAGATATATATATATATTAGAGGTGGGGCATAGATTAATTTTTTTAATCTAGATTCATCTCACTGTGATCTTGAAATTAATCTAGATTAATGTAGATTAAAATGGCTCAGTCGAATTCTGCCGAAGGCATTCAGAATATGTGTGTTACCCAAATAAAATTGACAAACAGTAAGTCTTTGAGAAGGGGTTTATCAAGCTAGGTGGTGCATTAGAAAAGGGGCTCATCTCCTGTTTCCAAAATGCATCACAAAGTGCTTGAAAAAGCTGTAAACACATTGCACGAGGTGCAAACAACCTTACGCCTGTTTCACACCAATGTTTAAGTTTTTTTCAAGTTTGTAGGTGTCCAGGTACAGAAACCAAATAATTAAATGTAAAATAGCACTGGATAGTCTTCAATGTAAAAATGAAATATACAATCAAACCTACATTTATTCAGACACCTTCAACATTTCTCACATTATTACAGTTTTGCTATATATATCAAAAATTATATCTGGTGTCTGAATAATTTTGGGTTTGACTGTTAAAACTACAAAGTAATTTAGTCAAGAGCAGTGAGTGATTTTCATTTTCTTGGATTAACATTACAGCAGCCAGTAGCTAAATTAGGCGCGGTCACTTTAAGAGACGACGAACGCATCCAATATAATACACATCCCATTTTTTCATCAACCGTTTACTTTCACTTAAGAAATAACTCACAGTTTTTTCGAGCATAATTTCCAAGGTGGATATTTTGACATAGTTTTTATGTATTTGTCGGCACAAGAGCAAAAATAAGCAAATTCGATGTTCAAGTGTTTTGAGACGCCTCTCTCTGCGTGAGCCCTGAACACCAGAACACCGCGAGTACTGAATTTGGCTCTTTCACATCTTTTTGTTTGTTCAAACTGCGATTTGTATTTGTTCGTTCAGGTGCAGGAGGGACTTCGAGGAGAACTTCGCAGAAGAGAGCTCGGTTCAGTGTCGCTGTCCGTGATACGCGGCTCTCTCTCTCGTGCGCACCGAACACAGTGTGCGAGTAACCAGCTCTGTTCAGCTTTTCCACGTCTTGTGTTTGGATGCTTTAATGTTTAAATCGACAAGCGGTAAGGCGTAAAAACACGTGAAAAAGACAAGCTTTCGTGACGATGCGCAGCAGTGGCCCGTCAACTGTCCTGAGCATCTTTTTAGGCTGACCTCAGCCAGTCGGTTATATAAAATATCAAGGTGAAAGTCATCATAGCTGCTTAGTATAGACCCAGCTCCCAACCCAACTTTGAGAATAGATTAACGGCCATATTTTTTTTATCGCCCGATAAGAGTCTCGCTGCGTTAACGCCGATAACGGCCCACCACTAATATATATATATATATATACACATATATATTTTTTTTTTTGTAGTGTTGCAATCCTCCCCGACACACTTTTTGCACTTATAGTATAGACATTTCTTATTTAGTCATCAGGTTTCATGAGTAATTCCAGCCTGAACTACAACAGAGCAAATATTTGGCTTTGAAAGAGCAAAAGCACTCCCACTGGTGATTCTGATGGCTTCAGTACTGATCATGATACCACTTTAATGGACATGCGTGTATGTAAATGATGTTGCAGATCAGAATATACAGGGTTCAGTAGTTATGAATGCAGCCCTCGCTCCCTGTAGGTTTAGAATTTTTTTTTAACTCTTGAAAGACTGGATGCTTAATTATACACATCCAAGTTTTTAAAGTCAACATGAAATTGACTTGAATTCATGTTCCTGCCCTTAAATATTTCATCATTGCATCATATGCTAGAGAAATAGCCTAAATGTTTGTCTTTATAATCTTTCATCAAAATATGACATGCTCCTCCCCTGATGTCACGTTCTCATAATGACCAACCAACTATCATTCATTGATTTCTCTGTTGAATACCTCGTAATGTGCTGTGACTGTGAGCATCATTTCATGTTGACTTTAGGAGTAGCGTGGTGTAGACATGTAACAGTCTGTTTCATTAGCAGATGTTCTCCTACAGTAGACACACACTTGTTGTGAGACACTATGAAGTGCACTAGTGTGATTCTGATGTGTGCAGAAGACACTGATGCTGGTGCTGTTAAACGTTCTTCATTAGAACTGCATCCTGCCACATGATTCACTAACTGTGTGTGATTAACAGATGTTGCTGTTGTTGATTTTTCACTCTGACGTCACGGCACTGAATGTCTTTCAAACACTCACTGGCTCTTTTGTGACACTTGAAACTGAAATGTACAATAAATTGCCTAGAAATTGTTTTTGTCAAACAAGAAACATGTTTTTTTCTGTCGTGTGACATCTTACTCCTGATACTCCAGATTAAAGTGCTACAACATACAAAATATTACAAGCATACGACACAAAAATAGTAGCATATTCATCAATGTTACATTTTTAATGTAATAAATACATGCAAGCACTTTACAATAAGGTTCCATTAGTTAATGCTTTAACAATGAGCCATAAATTTAAGTATTTATTAATCTTTGTTAACATTTGTTAATATAAATACAGTAGTTCATGTCAGTTCAGTTTTATTAAATAATATTAAGAGATATAACGGAGATTAAAGACAACCCTCACTGCTGCATTCTGGATCAGTTGCAGAGGCTTGACAGTACATGCAGGAAGGCCCGCCAGGAGATCATTACAATAGTCCAGTCTGGAGGGAACAAGAGCTTGGACAAGAAGTTGGGTTGCTTGCTCTGACAGGAAGGGTCTAATCTTCCTAATGTTGTATAAGGCAAACCTGCAGGACCGAG
The DNA here is from genome assembly GCF_963082965.1 of Carassius carassius. Taxonomy (NCBI): domain Eukaryota; kingdom Metazoa; phylum Chordata; class Actinopteri; order Cypriniformes; family Cyprinidae; genus Carassius; species Carassius carassius. Next base: position 29,993,233 of record NC_081786.1, on the reverse strand, counting down.
TCATTGTAGCAATGTGGTCTGTGAAGCTTAACTGATGATCCATCACAACTCCTAGGTTTCTGGCTGTCCTGGAAGGAGTTATGGTTGATGAGCCCAGCTGTATAAAGAAGTTGTGATGAAACGATGGGTTAGCTGGAATCCCCAGGAGTTCTGTCTTCGTAAGGTTAAGCTGAAGGTGATTGTCATTCATCCAGCTAGAAATGTCACTCAGACAGGCTGAAATGCGAGCAGCTACCGTCGGGTCATCTGGTTGGAATAAGAAGTAGAGTTGGGTGTCATCAGCATAGCAGTGATGAGAAAAGCCATGCTTCTGAATTACAGTTACTAATGACATCATGTAGATGGAGAAGAGAAGTGGTCCATGTACTGAGCCTTGAGGAACCCCAGTTGCAAGTTGTTGTGACTTAGAAACATCACCCCTCCAAGACACACTGAAGGATCTGTCATAGAGGTAGGACTTAAACCACAGGAGTGTGGTTCCAGAGATGCCAATCTTTCTGAGGGTGGACAGGAGAATCTGGGACAGGTCCAGTTAGATGAGTACTGAGGATTTTGAAGCTGCTCTTGCCAGTCGCAGGGCTTTAGTAGCAGAGAGCAGAGCAGTCTCAGTTGAGTGGCCAGTTTTGAAGCCAGATTGGTTGCTGTCCAGGAGGTTGTTCTGTACAAGGAACATAGAAAGCTGGTTGAACACAGCCCGCTCAAGTGTCTTTGCAATGAATGGAAGAAGGGATACCGGTCTGAAGTTTTCAAGAAGCGCTGGATTCAGAGATGGTTTCTTGAGCAGTGTGCTTACCCGAGCCTGCTTGAATGCTGAGGGAAATGTTCCAGAGTGAAGAGAGGAGTTGATAATGTGAGTAAGCGAAGGTATGTCTGAAGAAGAGATCGCTTGAAGGAGGTGAGTGGGGATCGAATCAAGTGGACAAGTAGTAGGATGATTGGACAGGTGAAGTTTGGAGACGTCCATCTCTGAGAGTTGGGAGAAGGAGGAGAGAGAGTGTGCATTGGTCATTGTGAAGTTATCCTCACTCTGCGGTGTGGAGAATTGGTCACTGATGGTTCTTGTCTTATTTGTGAAGAAAACTGCAAAGTCATCAGCTGTAAGAGTCGATGGAGGAGGTGGTGGCGGCGGATTAAGAAGAGAAGAGAAAGTTTTGAAAAGTGTCAGAGCGTCACAACATTTGTTAATTTTGTTGTGGTAGTAGGATGTTTCAGCAGTGCACACATTTGCAGAGGAGGAAGAGAGGAGAGACTGATACACACTGAGGTCGGTAGAGTTTCGAGCGATGTTCACAGAGAACCTCGGACAGCCAGGGGGCAGATGGGGCGGCGCGTGCTGGTCTAGACAATAGTGGGCAAAAGTTGTCCAAGAAAGAGGTTAGAGTGGAGCAAAGAGTGTCCTTAGCGCGGTTTGTGTCCAGAGCTGAAAACTGAGAGAGTGAAAGAAGTGAGGATGAAACCACAGAAGATAGGCGAGATGGAGAGAGTGAGCGTAGGTTCCGTCGAAAGGTGACCTGCGTGTAGATGAGGTCCAGTTGGTTGCCTGATTTGTGAGTCGCTGTAGTAGACACTTGCTTGAGATCAAATGAGGTGAGCAGAGTTTTGAAGTCAGCAGCCTGGGGGTTATCTAGGTGGATGTTGAAGTCACCAAGCAGTACCACATGAGTACCATCTTCAGGAAAGTTTGATAGCAGCACATCCAACTACCCAATTGACCTGGGGGACGATAAATGACCACAAAGTGGATTTTAACAGGGTGGGTTAATGGCATTCCACCGTCACCGGACCTGAACCCAATCGAGATGGTTTAGGGGTGAGCTGGACCGCAGACAGAAGGCAAAAGGGCCAACAAGTGCTAAGCATCTCTCGGGGAACTCCTTCAAGACTGTTGGAAGAGCATTTCAGGTGACTACCTCTTGAAGCTCATCAAGAGAATGCCAAGAGTGTGCAAAGCAGTAATCAAAGCAAAAGGTGGCTACCTTGAAGAACCTACAATATGACATATTTTCAGTTGTTTCACACTTTTTTGTTATGTATATAAATCCATATATAATTCCACACGTGTTAATTCATAGTTTTGATGCCTTCAGTGTGAATCTACAATTTTCATAGTCATGAAAATAAAGAAAACTCTTTGAATGATCAAAAATACAGAAAAATCAGTAATATTGTGAAATATTATTACAACTTAAAATAATAGTTTTCTATTTGAATATACTTTAAAAAAAATAATTTATTCCTGTGATGCAAAGCTGAATTTTCAGCATCATTCCTCCAGCCTTCAGTGTCACATGTAACATCAGTCGATCACATGATCATTTAGAAATCATTCTAATATTCTGATTTATTATGAGTGTTGGAAACTGTTCTGCTGTCTCATATATTTGATCAATAAAAGGTTAAAAAGAACTGCATTTATTCAAAATAAAAAATAAAAATTCTAATAATATATACTAATAATATATTTTGTTTACTATCACTTTTTATCAATTTAACACATCCTTGCTGAATAAAAGTATTGATTTTATTTAAAAAGAAGAAAGAAAAAAAATTACAAAATATTTATTTTTTAAAAACATAGCTTTTTTTTTTTTACTTTTTATTCATCAAAGTATCCTAAAAAAGTATCACATGTTCTGAGAAAATATTAAGCAGCAGAACTGTTTCCAACTTTGATAATGAATCATCATATTAGAATGATTTCTAAAGGATCATGTGATAATGATCCTAAAAATTCAGCTTTGCATCACAGAAATAAATGATCATTTAAAGTATAATAAATTTAAAAACAATTATTTTAAGTTGTAATAATATATCACAATATGACATTTTTTCTGTATTTTTGATCAAATAAATGCAGGCTTGATGAGCAGAAGAAACTTCTTTCAAAAACATTAAAAATAGTAATGTTTCCAAACTTTTGGTCTGTACTGTATATATATATATATATATATATATACATACATACACACTCACTGGCCTTTTTATTAGGTACACCTTGCTAGTATTGGGTTGGACCCCCTTTTGCCTTCAGAACTGCATTAATTATTCATGGCATAGATTCAACAGCATGTTGGAAACATTTCTCAGAGATTTTCATCGCTCAGTTGCTGCAGATTTGTCGGCTGCACATCCATGATGTGAATCTCCCGTTCCTCCACATCCCAAAGCAGTTCTATTGGATTGAGATCTGGTGACTGTGGAGGTCACTTGAGTAAAGTGAACTCATTGTCATGTTCAAGAAACCATTCTGAGATGATTTGAGCTTTGTGACATGGTGCATTATCCTGCTGGAAGTAGCCATCAGAAGATGGGTACACTGTAGTCATAAAGGGATGGACATGGTCAGCAACAATACTCAGGTAAACTGTGGCGTTTAAACGATGCCCAATGGTTACTAAGGGGCCCGAAGTATGCCAAGAAAATATACCCCACACCATTACACCACCACCGACCGGAACCGTTGAGACAAAGAAGGATAGATCAATGCTTTCATGTTCTTTACACCAAACTCTGACCTGAAATTATGTTGTATTTATGTTGTATGTATCAATTAGTTTTTGAGTATTTTAATTACCCATGAACATGTAATCATATTATTTGTATTTAATTTAATTTGTAATATTTAATCACATTTAATAAATACATTGGGCCATGGTTGAATGACACTTTGGTAATTAAAATCTGTTTTGAAATTATTGATTGTAGTTTAATCAGTAGGAAAACTGCATTCAACATATCAAATAAACAAATAACGTAATGATTAATGCTTTGTCACAGAACCTGTGTAAGACTAATGAACATCTGTTGTGTGTTAATTCCTCTTCTTCTCAATTCCAAACACACACTTAACCCTTGTGCGGTCTTCGGTCATTTCTGACCGGAATATTTTACGTTTTGAAATGTTAAAAATCACAGCTTCATCGGAATGATATGAAATGCGGTGACCTTCATAGCATTTGGGGTGTGAACACACAAAAAAATTGAGAGCATGATTCGAACAGTCTAAGTGGGCGTAAAAAAAATAGTAACACTCAGGGTCTTCGGTCAAAAATGACCGTCCATAGGAAATGAATGGGAAATAGACAAAAATACAACAATTCAGAGAATATTTGTGTACACAATCTACAAATCGATCACAAAACTGAAAAAAGTGCACAGCAGTGAAGGGATGACACTATAAAACATCAAGAGTGTGATATTGACACATCCAATCACACACAGATGCACACACACACACACACACACACACACACACATAGACACCTATGAACTACTGTGTCTGTAACACAGAGCAAAGTTTTGAGAATGTGAAATCCATTCAATAATTCAGTCATAATGCAGAGAAAATCTAACAGCAGTGAAGGTATGACACTCTGAATAATCACATACACACACACACACACACACACACCTATGACCTGCTGTCTGTAAAACAGCGATGAGAAGCAAGCACTGCCTCTTGGGTTTGTCAGTGCACTTAGAAACTCAGACTTGGTCCTTTGCACCATTCTGAGGATTTTTATTTTTTTTGCAGGAGCTCTGTGCCACTGAACAATATGTTCCTGAAGGCCATGCATCATTCCATTCACTATTTGCTTGTCCAGGTTTTTCTTATGACCAAGGACTGTACATAAATGGTAGTCTCTCTACTTGTTTTCCCCAAATCTCTGGGACAGGTGCCTGTTTGTCATTTTGCTTTTCTGCAGCTCTTGTTCCCTTGTCATAAAATCTCACAAATCTTGACAGTTGATGGAATGTTTTTTCTCTCTCTCTCTCTCTCTCTCTCTCTCACACACACACACACACACACAAATGGACTTTAACATTTTGAGAATGTGAAATAAAATGAATGGATCAAAAATTACATATCCAGAGTGCAAAAGTTTGACATTGTCTGCACACACACAGAGTAAGATCAAAGGCTGACAGTGAGAGTGAGATCAAAGGCTGAGATTCTGCCCTAGTAACCTCGAGTCCAATACCAGCATCTGTAAATAAAAACAAAAACTTGATTGGGTGTGAGGTGGAATAAGTTTTGCTACATTGAGGCCTGCCCTGTCATTTTGCACAATGGCACAAAGACGGTTCACTGCTCAGGAGACCCTCGAATACCTGCTTCAGTCTAGTGAAGAGGAAGAGAATGCTGTCCCAAAAAATCCAGCAGATGATACCTCTGAAGAAGAGGATTTTACAGAAGCTGCCCCGGATTTTGAGTCAGAGGAGGAAGAATCAGATGAAGAAGGCCTGGTAACTTACACCTCAAGAAATGGGGAAATACTGTGGTCTTCATCTCCTCCTGTACAGACACAAGAAAGAGCACGGACACAGAAGGTCCCCAGACATACCCCTGGACCAACAAGGTATGCGTGTGTGCGAGTGAAGGACATACTGTCAACTTTTGAATTATATTTAACAACATCAATTCAGAACATTCTGCTGGAAATGACTAACTTAGAGGGGCGACGAGTCTTTGCAAAGGAATGGAATAACATTGAATGGGAAGAAATGCAAGCATATATTGGCCTTCTGATACTGGCTGGCGTTTTCAAATCAAATAATGAGGCAACAAGCAGCTTATGGGATGCTGAGATGGGGAGGGCAATTTTTCGGGCCACCATGCCTCTCAAAATGTTCCAAAGACTGTCAAGGGTTATCAGATTCGATCACAAGAGAACAAGAGATGCAAGAAGGCAAACTGACAAACTTTGTCACCAATCAGAGAAATGTGGGACAAATGGGTGGAGAGACTGCCACTGATGTACAATCCTGGTCTCAATGTGACTGTGGATGAGTGTCTGGTTGGATTCAGGGGGTGGTGTCCTTTTAAACAATACATGCCAAGCAAGCCTGCAAAATATGGCATCAAAATCTGGACAGCCTGTGATGCAGAAAGTAGTTACTCCTGGAATATGCAGGTATACACAGGCAAACCTGCAGGAGTACAGCATGAGAAAAACTTGGGCAAATGAGTCTTGAATGAAATGACGCATGGCCTTCAGGGACATATTGTCACATGTGACAATTTTTTTACATCTTATGCTCTTGGGACAGAGCTCCTACAAAAAGAAATAAGAATGCTCGGAACGGTGCGAAGAAACAAACCGGAGCTTCCAAGTGCATTGACAAACCAAAGAGGCAGGGCTCGCTTCTCGTCACTATTTGCATTCACAGATACACACGCCATCGTGTCATACTGTCCCAAAAAAAATAAAAATGTACTTCTCATGAGCACCATGCACAAAACGGCAACAATCAGCGAAAGAGAGGACAGGAAGCCTAAAATGATTCTTGATTACAACAACACCAAAGGTGGCCTGGACACTCTTGACCAGGTATTTGCTACTTTATATTGTCTTCTTATTATTGTCATTGATATTGTTATTATTATTATTATTGTGATTGCTACTGGTAACTTATTTGCCATGCTAAATAGCATATAAAGTGAAATGAACCACCATTTGATGACCGCATATATACTAAATGTGTTTGTGTGTGTATGTTTGTGTAATATTCTAGATTGTTGCAAACTATACATGTGGGAGGAGGACGGCTCGCTGGCCAATGGCGCTGTTCTTCAGCATGGTCGATGTATCTGCCTATAATGCATTCGTGCTGTGGAGGGAAATTAATCCCACTTGGAAACAGGGGTGCTTCTTCAAGAGGAGGACTTTCCTCGAGGAGCTTGGGAGATCACTTGTGACCCCCTTCATAAAATCCAGACAGGGCATTCCACGCGCACCAGCCTCCCTGCATCTCATGCGAAAACTTCAGGGAACAGATGATAGAGAAGCTGGTCCCTCCACGGTTGGCCCGTCCACTACCGTTCCCTTCAGAGCTGACCCCTCCACTGCCGGTCCCTCCGGAGCTGGCCCGTCCATGCCTGGCCCCTTCAGAGCGGGGCCCATCCAGAGCTGTTCCGTCCATGCTCTGCCCTTCTACTGCCAGTCCATCCGGAGATGTTCCATTCACGGCTGACCCCTCCACTGCCGGTCCCTCCGGAGCTGGCCCGTCCATGCCTGGCCCCTTCAGAGCGGGGCCCATCCAGAGCTGTTCCGTCCATGCTCTGCCCTTCTACTGCCAGTCCATCCGGAGATGTTCCATTCACGGCTGACCCCTCCACTGTCGGTCCCTCTGGACCCATTCCATCCCCGGCTGACCCCTTCTCGGCTCATTCCTTCTTGGCTGGTCCTTCCCTGACTAGTTCCTCAGCCAAGAGAAAACGATGCCCAAGATGCTTCCCAAGGGATGTTAAAACCACACTCTCTTGCAAGAAATGCAAAAATCCAGTTTGCAAGAGACATTCTTTAGTTATTTGTGACCTCTGCAACAGTTAGGCTAGCTGTTATGTAAGAGTTTGTATGCAGGTAACATACAGTTATAGTAGTTAGTATACACAGCAGTTACATAGTAGCCCACATAGGATAAAGTTAGAATAGTATTTATAGCTCTTATTTTATTTTATTACTTCTCTTTTTTTATTTACAGTTTCATTTTTAACGCTTCCTGTTATTTGAGCTTGTTTGTTATTGTTGTTTCCTTTTGATTACTATTCCTCCCTTTTGTTAGTGTTCATTGATATTTTACAAAAATATACATGTTCATTGCAAAATGTTTACATAAACTGTTATGTTTGAATGAATTGAATTTGTTCAATTAAATTCTAAAGCAAAAAAGGTTAAATGCTTAATTGTGTTCTCTTTCTAACAATATGTTCAGGTTTGATTGCAATCATAATGCAAAAACTTTAATGCAAATAATGCATGAAATCATTATTTATAACAGAAGAAATCTAAAAAAATATACAAAAAGTACTCTTTAGAATGTATTAATATATATTCAAGTCCACTACTTAATATAAGTAAGCAATTATGTCTAAAAACAATAAGGGAATTCACAAGCCTCTCTATAGATTCCTATACTGGTAATAAGTGGTTGCACCATGCACTTACATGTTTTTCTTTCTTTGCTCTGACCAGGTGGCGCTAAAAAATCTTCAAAAAAAAATGTATTTGAAAGGCCTAGTCTCTGGTTTAATCTGAAATACAACATTAATTTGAAAATAATTTTGAAAAATTAGAAAAAAAAAATTATGTACTATTTTCTATGAGAAAAATTGTTCATAATTATTGCATAAATATGAATTAATACCTTAAAATTTTCTCAAAATACAAAAGAAAAAATATTATTGAATAAAAATATATTCCACTGATTTTACTGGGGGGCAAAAAAGTTACATTTCAGGTGTCCGGTCACTTTTGACCGTGAAGACCCTGAGTGTGACTCCCAAATGAGGGCCGCACAAGGGTTAAAGAAAGATAATTTGATTTCAATTCAATTTAAAGTGGTTTATTGTGTTTTCATACAATATTGCTGGAGCATTATACACAAAACAACTAAATATATACAATAACAATAAAAAATAGTGCAAAGTAATGATAACGTATTTTATTATATATAAATAGAACATATAATAATATAGAAAATAATAAATCATAATTACATAAACTCTTGGCCAGCCCTGTATGCAATACTCCTTCAGCAGCATTATATCACACTAAAGTGATGAGCCTTCTCTGGTGTTGTTCTGCAGAATCAGAGCTGAAGCTCATCAGGAAAGACCTGTCCATTGAAGAACTGCATCTAGAGGCCTGTAAGCTGCTGGGAGTCGTTCCTGTCAGATACTACCTCAACCATCATGGACTCGGTCCTCTGGGAGCAAAAGCCCTGAGGGCCAATTTCACCATTCACAATCGTGCAAGTCTATCCTACTATTCTCATGTACCTGTTGTGATGAACTTGTCCACTAGAGGGAAGCAAAGCATTCACTTCTGGCATCTTCCAGGATCTCTCTGACAATCATCTTTAGTCTGCTGTTGTCGAGTGTGTCACTAAGATGCTCCTGGAAAACATTTCCATTAAATCCTTAAAACTGTCAGGTATTTCATGCATATGTGCATACAGCATGGTTAGCTGGTAAACCTGATTCACAGTGACACAGACCACAATTTTTATGTTCACAGGGAATACATTTACTGAAGATGATGCCAAATGGTTTGCAGATGCGTTTGCTGTAAGTTCAAGTGCCACTGTCTATTTATGCAACATAAATCTAGTCAAAGTTATGTCATCATTTACTCACCTTCATCTTTTCCAAATCCATATGACTTCCTTTCTTTGGCTATGCACAAATGGTAACTAAACCATTTTGGTGCTAAATGGATCCACTGTGTGGGCTAAAAGCTGAGACATTTCTCAAAATAGGATTTGGAACAACATGAGCAAGAGTGAATCAAGACAGAATATTCATTTTAAGGTAGACTTTAGTTATTCATCTTAAAGGGGGAAATGAGAAAAGGAGCATCCCTGGGGTGTCATGCACTCATGATTTTTGAGGGGGCACGAGTTTGGGGTGGGGTGGGGTCGTGGGGAGGTTGTGTTCGTCATGCTTGTAATGTGACACAGCAGCCACGATATGACTGTATAACTGATATAGGCTTTTGTTTCATCTATTCTCCTGCCCTTTTCATTAGAAATGTTTCTAATCAGGAAATATCTGGATTCTAAAATATGTGTAAGTAATTGCATTGTGCACATTTATAGATTGTTATTTAATATATAATGGGTGATGGGCAAAGTAGACTAGTGTAATCTATTAACTACACCTAAAAACCTGTCGAATTTAATAACAATATTGTAAGTTACTAATTATAACACTTTCATTTTACAGTGAGAAAGGACCTTTACATTATGAAAGAACATTTTCATTCAGTCTAGGCAGAGTTCAGAGTTCATCATCTGATGCTGATTGCACACAGATAGCTTATATCATACAAAATGCATTTCAGTTTATATAGTAAAATATATATATTTTTTGCTATACCTTCTCCAGTCTGTATGCAATTCAGTTTGTTGCCATGCAGCCATCTATTTATTCCGTACAAAACACATTGAAAGGTTAATGTATCAACATGACACCTATAGAGCCATCCATACGCTTGTAACGGATCGGCTAGGCTCCACCACCACCCAATTACAACGATCTCAATCACCTGAATTCTGAGCACCTGCACCTGTCTATTTACAATCCAGAACCAGAATCCAAACCCATGATTGTGGAGAAGCAACTGTTGTCATTAGCTGAGCGGCAGAGAAGGCTGACCTGGGGTTTTTATTTATACTGTGGAACTCAGAGGCATATGATTTTGGCATGCCCCCTTCGCCCCCACGTCCTGTGGTGAGTGTGATTCAGCCTGATATCGTTAAGATGGAACCACTCACCACCTGTGTAATGCTTACTGCCTCCAATGTTTCAGCATCAGCCCTTATCGACTCCGGGTCTGCAGTAAACTTTATTTGAAGGGAGCTCAAAGTGGAAGTTAGTTGGAAGTTGGAAGGGCTACCAAGTGAAGTCAATAACCAGAAAACCACTTTGAATTAGAAAAAAGTGAAAGTGGTGTGACATACAGTCAAGTGTGGTGACCCATACAGAGTTTGTGCTCTGCATTTAACCCATCCAAAGTGCACACACACATACACCGGGAACACACACCCGGAGCAGTGGGCAGCCATTTATGCTGCGGCACCCAGGGAGCAGTTGGGGGTTCGGTGCCTTGCTCAAGGGAATCTCAGTCATGGTATTGCCAGCCTGGGACTTGAACCCACAACCTTGGGGTTAGGATTCAAACTCTCTAACCATTAGGCGACGACTTCCCTTTCCTTTATCACAGACATGTGCGAAACCATGTGGGTCCCAACACTTCATTCTGAAGAGATTCATCTTCTGGTTCTGGAGGGGTCTACTGGCGATGTTGTCCTAGGGCGCCCGTGGTTGGTAAGGCATAACCCCATTCTGTCCTGGAAAACAGGAGAAGTCTTGAAGTGGGACACAGATTACTTCACAGGCTGCTTCCCCATGACTCGAGTGTTATTCCTACTTGCATTGCTGCTGTTTTGTGATTGTAGCTCTGTGTAGCTTTGTTTTTATGTAAAATCTTTATCTTACTATCACTCTCTGTTGTTTGAATTGATAAAATATAACTTAATTCCCACCATATATCTGATATTATCTATCAATCTGATCTAATTTATTAAATTAATTAAATTTGATAAAATAATACATTGATTGTTAGCTTTTATTCTAAATCCAAGAGTGCAGTGCACCTGCATCGCTTTGCATTCGTTAGCATGTTAATAGCATTTCCATTCGTGCCTATGCTGTTTTCTTTTATTTTTCCTTTCTCCTCTCTCGCTCCAGTTTTTCCCAAGTTCATCAAACAACTGTTGTAAGAATCTTTCATCAAGCACAGTGAGTAATGTTTTCTCCTGCTATTGTTATTTGCACCTCTTGCCACATGTACAGTTTATCTATCTCTGTCGCTGATGAGGGATTCACATGTGATAAATGCAGGGAAATAGTTAGGCTGACAGAGAAGATTTCAGAATTAGAGACACGCATCCAAACTTTAATTGAGGACAGTAAGAATGTTAGGGCTCTAGATACGGCTTTGGATGCGTCTAGCTCAGGGATTCCTGTACATTGTTCGGTTCCGGAAACAGAGCCCCAGCAGCAGGGCAACTGGGTGACGGTGAGGCAGCGTAGTCGTGGGTCAAAACACCGCTCTTCTGTTCCGATCAAAACATTAAACAGGTTCTCCCCACTCAGTGATGCACCCACTGAGAAACCTGATGAAAGTGCTCTAGTTATTGGTGATTCTATTGTACAGAATGTGAATATAGAGACACCAGCCACCATAGTCAAATGTTTACCGGGAGCCAGAGCGCCTGACATCTTGGCAAATTTAAAAGTGCTGGCTAATGCTAAACGTAAATACAGTAAGATTGTTATTCATGCCGGCGCTAATGATGTTTGACTTCGCCAGTCGGAGATCACTAAAAATAACATTAAAGAGGTGTGTGAACTTGCAAGCACGATGTCAGACACTGTAATATGCTCTGGTCCCCTCCCTGCTTACCGTGGTGATGAGATGCATAGCAGATTGGCATCACTCAATGGCTGGATATCTAAGTGGTGCCCGCAGAATAACATAGGTTTCATAGACAATTTAACGAGCTTTTGGGGCAGACCTGGGGTCTCATTTTTAAAACTCTCTGTAGATTTCATACTAAAAGTGTGCGTAGGCACAAAAGCTAGATTTTGCGTATGCACATAAGCTTACACCAGAACCTGCACAAAAATCCCTTTACAAATCACAGTCAGAGGAAGATTGTCCATACGTGCATTTCCACCCTAACTCCTTGCCGAAATCACCAAATATGGAGCTTACAACGCCTAGTTTTACTATGCATAACCTCATCTGCATATCATTTCTATGCATATTCCCATCCACGTGACACCCTATTTAACACTGTTAAAGGTTCAAGACATTAAGGATATATGAGATATGGACTATAAATGCTATTTCTGTCATACACAATTTTTATTGCTAAAAATCATCCAGTATTTTTCGCATAAAAAAAGTATATAAAAAATAAAAATCCCTAAAAACAGAACTGTAAAATAGTTCTCAGATAAATATTTTTGAATATAGTTTGTCTCATTCCTTTCCACTGGCCGAATAGTATTTCAGTTGTTTTAAACAATTAACATAAAATTGAATTTATGCAGTTTTGCTGATAAGGTGAACATCTTTTAGTTATTTTTTAGCCTATATTTATTGCAGTGTAAATAGAATTGTCTGACTCGGCGAGTCACTGACAAAGTAGCCTATTTTAAAATTTTCTTCAAGTTGTATCCTTCAAATAAAGTGGTATTTTTCATAATGTTGTAGAGTTGACTTCACATGACATCAACACCTCTGTGCAGCTGCGGTTGTACAGTATGCTATTATAATTAGACCTATTCAAACCGGACAATGGACCGTTCGACGACTGAATCCAGCAGTGTCCCCTATAATATCAAAGTGCCCATCATCATTGATTATTGTTCTCACTAAAATATTTCTCATAAAATGTGATCTGTAGTTTAGTTTAAAGATGAATTATTGTGCACCTAGAGGACTCCTCGCTGTCATTAAAACATAGCATACCACGGTAAAATGATGTAGCCTATCGTTAATAAAATTATGTAATTATGTTTTTTTGTAAAATTATATAATTTCAGTGTTTATCTCCAATAATATGAGTGGAGTATTTAATGTAAATGTATATATCAACATGCCTCTGTCTTGCTTAGTTGGGGACACTTCATTTACAGCGATATCGTTGACTTGATTGCAAATGATTGCACAGATACTATTTAAACTGAACTGAGATGATGACATCACTGAATTCAATGATGAACTGCCTTTAACTGTCATTTTGCATTATTTGCACACTGTTTTCCTAATTAATGTTGTTAAGTTGCTTTGACACAATATTTTTTTGTTTAAAGCGCTATATAAATAAAGGTGACTTGACACCATCTCCAGTCAAGAGACATGAGGAGGTCTTTCCTGTAAACTCTACCTCCATTGAAAGTCCCCTCGAGAAACAGTCCATAGATATTCCAGCCTGCTATGCCCCCTTCAGTAACGTGTTTTGCCCGAAGCAAGCCTCCCACTTACCACCGCATTGGCCATGGGACTGCACCATAGACCTCATTCTGGGTGAGTCAGTGCCCCGTGGGAAAATTTAACCCTTGCCGCTTCCTGAGCAGAAGGCCATGGAGGAGTATATCAAGGAGGTGCTGGGCCAAGGTTACATCCATCCGACCAATTCCCCTGCTGCATCCAGCTTCTTCTTCATCACTATGAAGGACTGAGGCTTAAGACCCTGTAACAATTACAGAGCCTTTAATAACATCACCATCATATTTCGATAACCCTCTTCCCCTCATTCCCAATGCCCTGGAACATCTCAGTGGAGCACCATCTTCACAAAGTTGAACCTCCGCAGAACATACAACCTCATCAGGATATGTGAGGGGCATGAATGCAAGATGGCCTTTGTGACATCTACTGGCCACTATGAGTACTTGGTCATGCCATATGGACTTGTTAATGCTCACTCCGTATTCCAGGATTTTATGCATGAGGTGCTCCGGGAGTTTCTTTATCGCTTTGACATTGTTTACATAGATGACATCCTCATCTACTCCCGGAGCCAGGCCGAACATTGCCAGCACATAGCAGAGGTCCTCCAACACCTGGGAGAACACAATCTCTACCTCAAAGTTTAGAAGGGCACTTTCCACCAACCCACTGTTCAATTCCTGGGGTATAAGATCATACCTGTTTTCAGATGGATGAAGGGAAGGTGGAAGCAGTAACCTCCAGGCCAGAACCCACCACAGTTAAAGAACTACAACAATTTCTCGGATTTGCCAACTTCTACCGTCGCTTCATACAAAATTACTGTAGCATAACCAGTCCACTCATGAGCATGCTGCGAGGAAAGCCCAAGTCCCTGTCCTGGACACCTGCAGCATCAGAAGCTTTCTCCTTACTCAAGAAATCCTTCACTAGCGCCCACTCCTTGTCCAGCTTGATCCAGACCTTCCATTGGTAGTAGAAGTCGACGCCTCCACTACCGGAGTGGAGGCAGTACTTTCCCAGCAGCAGGGGAATCCGGCCGGACTCCATCCATGTGCCTTCTTCTCCAGGAATCTCAGTCCGCTACTGGCTACTGGCCATCAAGCTGGCCTTAGAAGAATGGCATTGGCTGGACGGGGCAACCCATCCTTTCACCGTGCTAACTGATCATAAGAACCTTCAGTATCTTCATGAGGCTAAATGTCTGAATCCCCGCCAAGCACGATGGGCATTATTCTTTACCAGATTCAGTTTCACCATTACTGTGAAGACTGTAGTTTGATGACTAAACAGTGATCAGAGAGTCCTAGCGCTGCTCTGGGGACAGAGTGGTATGCATCCTTTTAAACAGTTTAGCAGTGGTCCAGTATACTGCTGTCTCTGGTGTGGGGCATGTGATGTTCTGTTTATATTTAGAAAGTTCACGGGTGAGATTAGCTTTATTAAAATCACAGAGAATGATAATGAAAGAGTCCGGATAATGTTGTTCTGTGTGGGTGATCTGATTGGCCAACAGTTCTAGAACTCACACACGCATCAGGAGGAAAGTACAAACTCACTAGAATAAATGAGGAAAACTCCCGCAGTGAATAAAAAGGCTTAGAGTTAATGAAGAAAGCTTCCAAATTTGGGCAGCACATGTTCTTTAATATGGTCACATCTGTACACCAGCCTTCATTGATATAAAAACATAATCCACAGTCTCTCTTTTCCCCCGATGACTCGGTCTTCTCTGAACAGCTGGAAGCCTGTTAGATGTAACACACTGTAACACACTGTGCTCTGTTCAGCCAGGTTTCCGTGAAGCAGAGCACTTTTTTTGTACATGTGAGGAGTCGTAGTTCGTCTGATTTATTTGCTAGGGAGTGGAGATTCACCAGATGAATGCTCGGCAGCGGCATCCTAAATCCACATTGTCGGAATTTAACGAGCACGCTGGCCCACTTCCCTTGCATGCGTCGCCTGGAGCGCTTGTATAGAAACACTTCTCCTCTGACTAAAATGTCCAGTAGAACATCTGAATGCTTAAATGTCAGCAGAAAGTTATTTGGTGTGCTATTTTTGATGTCAAGGAGTTTATTCCTAGTGAAGCTGATCGGAAAAATATTGCTTAAGACAGGACAAACAAACAAAAAGAGTACAAGGACCAACAAACCATGGCTGCCATCTGTGGCGCCAACCGGAAGACATATAAGACATAAAAAGAGCACATCAGTTTAAAATTCTGAGGGAATTTTTGTGCAAAACAACTGAGCGTCTGTGAAAGTGGAATGTGTAGTTGTAGGCAATAGCCACACATGTGTACCAGTAAATTTGAAGTCACAGACAAAAGTTGCAAACTTGTAGATTTTGAATATGGTGCAAAACACATTAACACACCTGCATAAATAATGTGAAGTCACGGACAAATTTTGTACATCCACAAATCAGTATGTAAATTCCTGCAATGTGATTTGCCCACTTGTAGAAGGTTTTCTTAAATATATACATACACGTTTACAGGTCCTTCTCAAAAAATTAGCATATTGTGATAAAGTTCATTATTTTCCATAATGTAATGATAAAAATTAAACTTTCATATATTTTAGATTCATTGCACACCAACTGAAATATTTCAGGTCTTTTATTGTTTTAATACTGATGATTTTGGCATACAGCTCATGAAAACCCAAAATTCCTATCTCAAAAAATTTGCATATTTCATCCGACCAATAAAAGAAAAGTGTTTTTAATACAAAGAAAGTCAACCTTCAAATAATTATGTTCAGTTATGCACTCAATACTTGGTCGGGAATCCTTTTGCAGAAATGACTGCTTCAATGCGGCGTGGCATGGAGGCAATCAGCCTGTGGCACTGCTGAGGTGTTATGGAAGCCCAGGATGCTTCGATAGCGGCCATAAGCTCATCCAGAGTGTTGGGTCTTGCGTCTCTCAACTTTCTCTTCACAATATCCCACAGATTCTCTATGGGGTTCAGGTCAGGAGAGTTGGCAGGCCAATTGAGCACAGTAATACCATGGTCAGTAAACCATTTACCAGTGGTTTTGGCACTGTAAGCAGGTGCCAGGTCGTGCTGAAAAACGAAATCTTCATCTCCATAAAGCTTTTCAGCAGATGGAAGCATGAAGTGCTCCAAAATCTCCTGATAACTAGCTGCATTGACCCTGCCCTTGATAAAACACAGTGGACCAACACCAGCAGCTGACATGGCACCCCAGACCATCACTGACTGTGGGTACTTGACACTGGACTTCAGGCATTTTGGCATTTCCTTCTCCCCGGTCTTCCTCCAGACTCTGGCACCTTGATTTCCGAATGACATGCAAAATTTGCTTTCATCCGAAAAAAGTACTTTGGACCACTGAGCAACAGTCCAGTGCTGCTTCTCTGTAGCCCATTTCCTGCACACGCCTGTGCTCGGTGGCTCTGGATGTTTCTACTCCAGACTCAGTCCACTGCTTCCGCAGGTCCCCCAAGGTCTGGAATCGGTCCTTCTCCACAATCTTCCTCAGGGTCCGGTCACCTCTTCTCGTTGTGCAGCGTTTTTTGCCACACTTTTTCCTTCCCACAGACTTCCCACTGAGGTGCCTTGATACAGCACTCTGGGAACAGCCTATTCGTTCAGAAATTTCTTTCTGTGTCTTACCCTCTCGCTTGAGGGTGTCAATGATGGCCTTCTGGACAGCAGTCAGGTCGGCAGTCTTACCCATGATTGCGGTTTTATAATGAACCAGTAACGAGTAATGAACCAGGCTGGGAGTTTTTAAAAGCCTCAGGAATCTTTTGCAGGTGTTTAGAGTTAATTAGTTGATTCAGATGATTAGGTTAATAGCTTGTTTAGAGAACCTTTTCATGATATGCTAATTTTTTGAGATAGGAATTTTGGGTTTTCATGAGCTGTATGCCAAAATCATCAGTATTAAAACAATAAAAGACCTGAAATATTTCAGTTGGTGTGCAATGAATCTAAAATATATGAAAGTTTAATTTTTATCATTACATTATGGAAAATAATGAACTTTATCACAATATGCTAATTTTTTGAGAAGGACCTTTATATGTACAGTATATATATAAACTCTAACAAAAGAGTTTTGAGAACGTAGCGGACGTGGAGGATTATAATGTAACAGGAGCTCATTCAAATACTGAGGTGCTAAACTATTCAGGGCTTTATAAGTAATAAGCAATATTTTAAAATCTATAGGATGTTTGATAGGGAGCCAGTGCAGTGTTGACAGGACCAGGCTAATATGGTCATACTTCCTGGTTCTAGTAAGAACTCTTGCTGCTGCATTTTGGACTAGCTGTACTTTGTTTACTAAGTGTGCAGAACAACCACCCAATAAAGCATTACAATAATCTAACCTTGAGATCATAAATGCATGGATTAACATTTCTGCATTTGACATTGAGAGCAAAGGCCGTAATTTAGATAGATTTTTTTGATGGAAAAATGCAGTTTTACAAATGCTAGAAACGTGGCTTTCTGAGGAAAGATTGCGATCAAATAGCACACTAGGTTCCTAACTGATGACGAAAAATTGACAGAGCAGCCATCAAGTCTTAGACAGTGTTCTAGGTTATTACATGCAGAGTTTTTAGGTCCTATACTTAACACCTCTGTTTTTTCAGAATTTAGCAGTAAGAAATGACTCGTCATCCAGTTTTTTATATCGACTATGTATTAGTTTTTCAAATTGGTGTGTTTCACCGGGCCACGAAGAAATATAGAGCTGAGTATCATCAGCATAACAGTGAAAGCTAACACCATGTTTCCTGATGATATCTCCCAAGGGTAACATATAAAGCGTGAAGAGTAGCGGCCCTAGTACTGAGCCTTGAGGTACTCCATACTGCACTTGTGATCGATATGATACCTCTTCATTCACTGCTACGAATTGATGGTGGTCATATAAGTACAATTTAAACCATGCTAATGCACTTCCATTAATGGCAACAAAGTGTTCAAGTCTATGCAAAAGAATGTTGTGGTCAATTGTGTCAAATGCAGCACTAAGATCCAATAGATCTAATAGAGAGATACAACCATGATCAGATGATAAGAGCAGGTCATTTGTAACTCATTTGTAACTAAAGAGAGCAGTCTCAGTACTATGGTACGGTCTAAATCCTGACTGGAAATCCTCACAGATACCATTTTTCTCTAAGAAGGAATATAATTGTGAGGATACTACCTTTTCTAGTATCTTGGACAGAAAAGGGAGATTCGAGATCGGTCTATAATTAACTAGTTCTTTGGGGTCAAGTTGTGTTTTTTTGATTAGAGGCTTAATAACAGCCAGTTTGAAGGTTTTGGGGACATATCCTAATGACAATGAGGAATTAATAATAGTCAGAGGATCTATGACTTCTGGAAGCACCTCTTTTAGGAGCTTAGATGGTATAGGGCAGGGTATAGGGCAAGGCTATTCAATTACAAATTCAGTTGGGCCAGATTTTCAAATCAAGGTGGTTAGCTGGGCCAGTCATTTCAGCGGCGAAGCCGCTCATAATGACAGATTTTAAAACCATCACAAATTTATTGAAAAACATGTAAGGTTTATTTATTGTTTCTCTTTTAACTTTGGTCAGTTTGCACTGCAAAAGGTGCATAAAAATTACAATAAAAGAGCTAACGGAACAGAATCTGAGGTAGCCCCTACTTTTTCCACTTACAAAAGAAAAAAAAACTGACCTAGGCACCTCTTGCCTAGGCCTGATCACAAATCTGATCACAAAGTGCATAAAACAAAATAGTACACAGTAGTAGGCTATAAGCAATAACATTAAATTTTCTTTTGAAACAAAATAAACATCTTGCTCACATTTGACCCAGGAACATCTCAAAGTGCATAAAATAAAAAGTGCACAGTATTCAACAACTATAATTAACACATGAATACAAGGTGTACTACTGCACACTGAGGGAATTATTTTTAAATAATCACATGTGTGATTAGGCATAACTATTTTACTGAAAGACATATTGATAGTAATCTAGGCTACTACCGGCACGCTCTGCATTGTTTGCGTGTTGCTAGCCTATGTGATCTGTACTACTGTATGAATTACGTAGGAATGTGCATTTTTGGCGGGACCACAGGCTGGGCCACTCGGAGGTTGCTTCCGGGCCACATGTGGCCCGCGGGCCGCCAATTGAATAGCCCTGGTATAGGGTCTATTATATATATGTTGTTGGTTTAGATGATTTAACAAGTTTATACAATTCTTCCTCTCCTATAGTAGAGAATGAGTGGAACTGTTCCTCAGGGGATCTATAGTGCACTGTCTGATGTGATACTGTAGCTGACGGCTGAAAGGTTACAATTTTATCTGTAATAGTATCGATTTTAGAAGTAAAGTAGTTCATAAAGTCATTACTGCTGTGATGTTGGGAAATGTCAGTTTTAGTTTAGTTTTAGTAATTTTTCGTACTGTTTAGAAAAGGGGAATGTTGCCTTGGCAATTAGCATAACATGTACTATGCTTATTTATTAGTATTTTAAACATTGTGTTATTATTATTATTATTATTATTATTATTATTATAGCTTTATACTGACACATAATTTTTTTTTTTTTACATTTTACATCTGTTGTGACGCTTTGTTGTTTTACACAACGTGTTATAAGCTCACACTCGGATTTACTTATAAATACAAATCTTGTTTTGATCTTATGTATGTATTATGTTATGTTTTATGTATTCTTTGACATTGTGTATGTTCATGTGTATGTTGGCAGTGAACAGTGATTAGGTAGCTTGTCCCCAGTCTTGGGTATTAATACATCAGAAATTATTAAGAATTAATAAATCAGGTCTGCAGTATTTTTTTTTTTTCCAATGCTGCTTTGTGAATTATGTAAAGTGCTGTAAATATAATTGACTTGCCATAATGTGTTTTGTTAGAAGAATTAACATTACAGGATCAAATACTTTTCCTTCATGAGAAAGTAGTGAGTACAGTATCTCACATGGTGCTGCTCTTCAATATATGGTGAATATGAACTTTGGTTTTATTTGGGTTAAAGCCTCGTCCGCACTGGAGGCCCGTGAGAGACTATGTGTAGATGGAAACACTGAGTCACATGTAGGTTTTATGTGACAGATCTCAGGGGCATAGGTGAGCCATGGTGCATTGTGTCCATGTTTACTAATTTGATAAAACAGGTAATTTAGACTAAATGTAACTTTTTATCTCAGCTCTGAGTGGTTTTTCACACAATTGTTAGTCTATCTCTTGCAGAAATTCTAACATTTTTCACAGAATTAAAAAAAAATATTTCCTAACATTAAAACATTTTTTTTAGATTAGATTCAACTTTGTTGTCATTATGCAGAGTATAAGTACAGAGCTAATAAAATGCAGTTAGCATCTAACCAGAAGTGCAAGAATATAGTGTTTTATATACATAAAAGTGCAGAGTAAGTAAAGCTATGATATACAGAATATACAGTTGAGTTGCTATATGCAATATTGAGCAGATACAGAATATAAATATGAATGCAATGTAGAGATTGTATGTACATTATGAACAGAGCAATGAAGGATTATATATAAATTATGAACAGCAGGAACGTGAGAACAGTGGTAATAAATACAGTTGGATTAGTGTGCAAATATATTGTTAAACAATGTATTCTATTCAAAATAACAGTAGTGCAGTGGTATTTTTATAGAAATAGTTTACTGTGCTTGTACAGGAACAACTTTAGACAGTTTATAGTGTAATAGCTTTAACCATGTGCAGTCTGTGCAAAATATGAATAGTGCAAATATATGTAAGTAAAGTACTGTGACCAGTGCTGTAAGAGAGCAGGTGCAGGTTAGGTTAGATTGGTGGTGTGGAGTTCAGAAGTGTCACAGCCTCGGGGAAGAAGCTCTTCCTGAGCCTACTAGTGTGAGAGCATAGGCTCCTGTAACGCCTGCCGGATGGAAGGAGGGTGAAAAGTCCATGGTTAGGGTGAGAGGCATCCTTGTGAGGAAAATCTAGAATCCAGTTGCAAATGGGTATGCTGATTCCAAGATGGCTGAGCTTGGAGATCAGCTTGGAGGGGATTACTGTATTAAATGCAGAACTGAAATCTATGAACAGCAATCTCACATATGTGTTCTGACTGTCCAGGTGGGTGAGGGCAGAGTGAAGTGCCGTTGAGATGGCGTCTTCTGTTGACCTATTGTGGCGATAGGCAAATTGGAATGGGTCTAATGTAGCAGGGAGACAGGATTTTAAGTGAGATGCAACCAGTTTCTGAAGCACTTGGCAATGATGGGGGTGAGTGCAACAGGACGGAAGTCGTTAGGGACTAAGGCAGTGGAGTGCTTCGGTACAGGCACGATGGTGGAGGTTTTGAAGATAGTGGGGACAGTTGTTTGGGCCAGGGACAGATTGAAAATGTCCGTGAAGACCTCAGCCAGCTGCTCCGCACAGGCTTTAAGCACACGACCAGGTATTCCGTCAGGGCCAGCTGCTTTCCGTCCATTCACTTTATGCAGAGTGGAGTAAAAATCTGATGTGGAGAGTGTGAGAGGCAGTTCACTGGGTTGATGCTCAGCTTTGAATGAGATCTCCTTATTATTTTGATCAAAACGAGCATAAAAGTGATTGAGCTCGTCTGGGAGGGAGGCAGAGCTGGAGGGGGGCACAGAGTTAGGTGGTTTGTAATCTGTGATAGATTGTATGCCATGCCACATACGCTGGGTGTCTGAAGAATTGAAGTGTTCTTCAATCCTCTGTTTATGTCTGAGTTTGGCCTGGCAGATACCCTTCCTCAGGTTGGCTCTGGCTGAGCTGTAAGCCTTCCGGTCTCCAGACCTGAAGACTGCATCTCTTGCTTTGAGCAGGAGGCGAACCTCTCTGTTCATCCAGGGCTTCTGATTGGGGAAATTTTTTATTTTTTTTTGTTTGTGGTCCCTCTGCTCACACATCTTTTGATGTGCTCCAGGACAGAGTTGGTGTAAGTGTCTATGTTAATCTGAGAGTTTGTGGTGGCCTGGGCAGCAAACTCACTCCAGTCTGTGTGCTGGAACTGATGTTTAAGAGTGGAATCAGCACCTTCCAGCCAGATTTTAACAGTCCTTATTGTAAGTTTCACACATTTGATGACCGGGGTATACTTGGGGAGCAGGAACAAAGAGAGGTGGCCAGACTGACCCAGGTGGGGGAGGGGTGTGACTTTGTAGGCATCAGTCACATTAATATAAATATGGTCCAATGTTTTATGTCCCTTTGTAGTACAGGAGACATTTTGATGAAATTTTGGGAAAACAGATCTTAAATTGCAGTGATTGAAGTCCCCAGCAACAATAAAGGCTCCATCCGGGTGCAGGGTTTGTAATTTGCTAATAGCAGCACAAAGTTCTTTCATAGCCACGTTAGCATTAGCATCCGGAGGTACATAAACTGCAACAGCAACAATTCAAGTGCAAAAAACATAATGCAGCCTTCAGATATTTTTCAGTGAGGTAACATTGCTTTGGAAGTCATTAGGCAGTAATATAACGAGGAACAAAGAAATGCATAACATGTAGTAGAAGAAATGGCAGGTCTATTAGTTTACTAGGATTTAATGCATTGATCTATTTTGACATATCAACCCCCCCCCCCCCCACCACAACCACCACCACCACCCCACCACCATTTGATGCTATTGATATCACGGCAAATTATTACAAATTTGGAATCAATGGCTCTTTTAAGTATGGATTTCATTCCAAAAAAATTGTAGTGTGTGGTTAGCAGAATGAAAATTAAACTTTTATTCATATTGTGGATGGGTTATAAACAATAAGTAAAGAGCTGAAGCTGTCAATCACTTCAGTTCAGTGCAAGCTCACTGTCTGAGCTCCTGCAAAAACTCTGACTACATTGCATAATAAATCTTTAATTTATATTGTGTTTATCATTGGATAGAACAAGAGTGTGTAAAATGAACATTTCATTTGTAATGTGCACTATTGATCAGTTTTTGATCCAAATAGCAAGACTCATGAGAGTTGCTGGGGAAATAAAAGTGGTTTATGTTGAATAAAAGATTCCTTGATCTCCACTCCTTCTTTGTACGCATTTCTTAAACCACGTACTGCCTGACAGAATCAAAGACTGTTAACAGAAGGAAATTATGGCTGGGAATGAGTGATGTTGAAGAAGGTGGCTGATATTAGTCTGTAGAATGCTGGATGTTTCAAAGGCAAGGCGGCCGGCAGATCAGGAGTCAAGCCCGCCAAGTGTTCTTGTAACAACCCCACCGGACATTAATGTGACAAGCCCGCGGGACGTTCCATACTTCTGTCCAGTGTCAGCTCCAGCCCCAGAGCTCGCTCCAGTGTCGGCTCCAGACCCAGAGCCCGCTCCAGTGTCAAGCTCGCCCCAGTGTGGGCTCCAGCCCAGAGCTCGCTCCAGTGTCGGCTCTGAGCTCACTCCAGTGTCGGCTTCAGACCCAGAGCCTGGTCCAGTGTCAGCAGTTTGGGCTCCAGCCCCAGAGCTCACTCCAGTGTCGGCTCCAGCCCCAGAGCCTGCTCCAGTGTCGGCTCCGTGTTTGCTCCAGTGTCAGCTCCCGCCCAAGAGCCTGTTCCAGTGTTGGCAGTGTGGGCTCCAGCCCCAGAGCTCGCTCCAGTGTCGGCCAAGCTGGCTAAGGCCATGGAGGATCTGCCATGGCCTTCCGAGTCTCCTGATCTGCTGTTCTAGTCTCTGTTGTCATGTGTCGTCACGTATCTGTCATGTGTTGGTTTGTTTGTTCCCATCTCTCCTTATTTTGGTTAAATCCCTATTCTCATTAGTTATTCATCGTTAGCTTCCACCTGTGTTGTATTTATCATCTCGTTTGCTCCTTTGTTTACCTTTCTTTAAATGCTTCAGTTTCATTCTGTTCTTTGTCTTGGATTAATGTTATGTTTGAATGGTTAGTGGTTTATGTTTATTTAAAGATTCCTTGATCTCCGCTTCTTCTTTGTGTGCATTTCTAAAACCACATACCGCCTGACAGTTGTTGATACTTTTTTTTGCTCTTAAATATATTAAAATCAAATACCAAAAGTTTTTTTTGTTCAGTTTGCACTTTATTCAGTTTCATACAAATGCTCACTTTATACATTATTATTGTGTGATGTTTTATTTATTAATATTTATTTATTTGTATTGTAAATTTGAGGTACTGAAGTACAAGACCACAGGAAACAGATGATTCTTCTGCACAATCTGACTTTGCTGCAGCCTGGAATTGAACTACTGGTTTCGTCTGGTCAGAGGAGAACTGGCCCCCCAACTGAGCCTGGTTTCTCCCAAGGTTTTTTTCTCCATTCTGTCACCGATGGAGTTTCGGTTCCTTGCCGCTGTCGCCTCTGGCTTGCTTAGTTGGGGTCACTTCATCTACAGCGATATCGTTGACTTGATTTGCAAATAAATGCACAGACACTATTTAACTGAACAGAGATGACATCACTGAATTCAATGATGAACTGCCTTTAACTATCATTTTTTTCATTATTGACACTGTTTTCCTAATGAATGTTGTTCAGTTGCTTTGACGCAATGTATTTTGTTTAAAGCCCTATATATATAAAGGTGACTTGACTTGACGACTTATTTAAAATAAAGTTGTTTTTAGGAGGAAAACACTGAAGTTAATGATAATACATTAATCAATTAATCAAGAAAAAAAGGAATTTTAATTGTTTGTATGTTATAGTAAATGAATCGTTCACTGAAAAAAAAAATCATCATTAATTCACCCATGTAAATGAGATGTTCACACCATTTTTTCCATAATTTTTCCAAAGAAATTAATTGCAAATTATATCTGAAGTGTAAAGATGTAATGATCCAGTTATAAAAATGCCAGCTGTACCATTATCAATGCTAGCCTTCCCATCACATCATTGATGCTGAACTGTATTGGTTCTTTACCGTTGGATTCAGCTTTAGGCCTTTTTGATGAGACTTGAGAGGTGAAGCAAAGTGATATTGGTCTGTTCCTATCTGACTTTAGTAAACTTGAAATATAGGACTTATTGACTTTTTATTTACTTTTATTAAATGTTTTTGTCCTTTTCTGTGTTTGACAGTATAAATCACCTTTTAGTTTCATTGTATGGAAAATGCAGCATGGACATTCTGTCCAATATCTCTTTTTTGTGTGTGTTTCACAAAATAAAGATTAAGTATTTTCAAACAGTTGCTCAAACATATTGCACACAGGTGAGACGTGTCTTACATACTTTGGACAGTGGACAGAAGTTCAGCCTGAAGTTAACCCAAAAGCAATGGAAGAGGTGTACTGTGTACCAGGGTTTTCACGATTACTAACATATTCTGTTCTTTTGAGATGTAATGAGAAGTTGTATTTGTTATTGGAGCAGAGATTTGAGGCTTGTCAGAAATCACAGAGGCGTGTGATTGGTGGAGTCTTGGAGCTTTATAATATGAGCTTAGTGGCACGGTAAGCTGTTCTTTTTATCTTAAAACTAAACCATGAATGAATGAAAATGGCTTTTGCTGTGTGTATGTTTGAAATTTGCCAGTGTTTTGTCATATACAGAGTTTTAGGGGAAGTCGTGGCCTAATGGTTAGAGAGTCGGACTCACAATCGAAAGGTTGTGAGTTCGAGTCCCGGGCCGGCAGGAATTGTGGGTTGGGGGAGTGCATGTACAGTTCTCTCTCCACCTTCAATACCACGACTTAGGTGCCCTTGAGCAAGGCATCGAACCCCCAACTGCTCCCCGGGCGCCGCAGCATAAATGGCTGCCCACTGCTCCGGGTGTGTGCTCACAGTATGTGTGTGTGTGTTCACTGCTCTGTGTGTGTGCATTTCGGATGGGTTAAATGCAGAGCACAAATTCTGAGTATGGGTAACCATACTTGGCTGAATGTCACTTCACTTTCACTTGTTAGTTATTCAGGCTGTTGAAGTATTGTAGCAGTTCCCAAAATTCTCTACTTCAATTAAACATACTTTAATACACCTCTATATGATCTTCATATACGAAGAAAGCACACAGAGCATGCTTATGAAATGACTTCAAAAGCTAATATGTAGCAGTATCTCATTTTCATCCTTTAAGTGTTGAGCCAATGATGGAGCTTTCATAAAATGTTTGTGATTATGAGTTTAATGAAATGCATAAATATGGTAGCTGTGAACGGACTTCAATGCAGCATAACTCTTTGGGTTTATGGGTCAGAGGAGCTTCAATGGCCCTCTTCATTAATCTATGTGTCATCTGATGGGGATAAAAAAGGTTCAACTTTAAACAGTTTCTTTAGCTTGACTTCAGACTTCCTACGGTGGCCGAGAAAGCTCAACATGCTGCAACTTAAGAAAACACATGCAAATTGAAAAAACATCCGAAAATGAAGAAAACATCTTCATCAGTTTGACAACACAAGTGCTGTAAATCCTCACAAAACATGCATATAACGAAACGCGCTGCAAATCATCACAACACATGCATATAACGAAACGTGCTGCAAACCATCACAACACATGCATATAACGAAACGTGCTGCAAATCCTCACAACACATGCATATAACGAAACGTGCTGCAAACCATCACAACACATGCATATAACGAAACGCGCTGCAAATCCTCACAACACATGCATATAACGAAACGCGCTGCAAACCATCACAACACATGCATATCTGATGGGGATAAACAGTTCAACTTTAAACAGTTTCTTTAGCTTGACTTCAGACCTCCTACGGTGGCCGAGAAAGCTCAACATGCTGCAACTTAAGAAAACACATGCAAATTGAAAAAACATCAGAAAATGAAGAAAACATCTTCATCAGTTTGACAACGCAAGTGCTGCAAATCCTCACAAAACATGCATATAACGAAACGCGCTGCAAATCCTTCACAACACATGCATATAGCGAAACGCGCTGCAAATCATCACAACACATGCATATAACGAAACGCGCTGCAAATCATCACAAAACATGCATATAACGAAACGCGCTGCAAATCATCACAACACATGCATATAACGAAACGCGCTGCAAATCATCACAACACATGCATATAGCGAAACGCGCTGCAAATCATCACAACACATGCATATAGCGAAACGCGCTGCAAATCATCACAACACATGCATATAGCGAAACGCGCTGCAAATCATCACAACACATGCATATAGCGAAACGCGCTGCAAATCATCACAACACATGCATATAGCGAAACGCGTTGCAAATCATCACAACACATGCATATAGCGAAACGCGCTGCAAATCCTCACAACACATGCATATAGCGAAACGCGCTGCAAATCATCACAACACATGCATATAGCGAAACGCGCTGCAAATCATCACAACACATGCATATAGCGAAACGCGCTGCAAATCATCACAACACATGCATATAACGAAACGCGCTGCAAATCATCACAAAACATGCATATAACGAAACGCGCTGCAAATCATCACAACACATGCATATAACGAAACGCGCTGCAAATCATCACAACACATGCATATAACGAAACGCGCTGCAAATCATCACAACACATGCATATAGCGAAACGCGCTGCAAATCATCACAACACATGCATATAGCGAAACGCGCTGCAAATCATCACAACACATGCATATAGCGAAACGCGCTGCAAATCATCACAACACATGCATATAGCGAAACGCGCTGCAAATCATCACAACACATGCATATAGCGAAACGCGCTGCAAATCATCACAACACATGCATATAGCGAAACGCGCTGCAAATCATCACAACACATGCATATAGCGAAACGCGCTGCAAATCATCACAACACATGCATATAGCGAAACGCGCTGCAAATCATCACAACACATGCATATAGCGAA
This sequence comes from Carassius carassius, assembly GCF_963082965.1. Classification (NCBI taxonomy): domain Eukaryota; kingdom Metazoa; phylum Chordata; class Actinopteri; order Cypriniformes; family Cyprinidae; genus Carassius; species Carassius carassius. The sequence goes on along the minus strand of NC_081786.1, from coordinate 29,964,871 downwards.
ACGCGCTGCAAATCATCACAACACATGCATATAGCGAAACGCGCTGCAAATCATCACAACACATGCATATAGCGAAACGGGCTGCAAATCATCACAACACATGCATATAGCGAAACGCGCTGCAAATCATCACAACACATGCATATAGCGAAACGCGCTGCAAATCATCACAACACATGCATATAACGAAACGCGCTGCAAATCATCACAACACATGCATATAACGAAACGCGATGCAAATCATCACAACACATGCATATAACGAAACGCGCTGCAAATCATCACAACACATGCATATAACGAAACGCGCTGCAAATCATCACAACACATGCATATAGCGAAACGCGCTGCAAATCATCACAACACATGCATATAGCGAAACGCGCTGCAAATCATCACAACACATGCATATAGCGAAACGCGCTGCAAATCATCACAACACATGCATATAGCGAAACGCGCTGCAAATCATCACAACACATGCATATAGCGAAACGCGCTGCAAATCATCACAACACATGCATATAGCGAAACGCGCTGCAAATCATCACAACACATGCATATAGCGAAACGCGCTGCAAATCATCACAACACATGCATATAGCGAAACGCGCTGCAAATCATCACAACACATGCATATAGCGAAACGCGCTGCAAATCATCACAACACATGCATATAGCGAAACGCGCTGCAAATCATCACAACACATGCATATAGCGAAACGCGCTGCAAATCATCACAACACATGCATATAACGAAACGCGCTGCAAATCATCACAACACATGCATATAACGAAACGCGCTGCAAACCATCACAACACATGCATATCTGATGGGGATAAACAGTTCAACTTTAAACAGTTTCTTTAGCTTGACTTCAGACCTCCTACGGTGGCCGAGAAAGCTCAACATGCTGCAACTTGAGAAAACACATGCAAATTGAAAAAACATCAGAAAATGAAGAAAACATCTTCATCAGTTTGACAACGCAAGTGCTGCAAATCCTCACAAAACATGCATATAACGAAACGCGCTGCAAATCCTTCACAACACATGCATATAGCGAAACGCGCTGCAAATCATCACAACACATGCATATAAGGAAACGCGCTGCAAATCCTTCACAACACATGCATATAACGAAACGCGCTGCAAATCATCACAACACATGCATATAACGAAACGCGCTGCAAATCATCACAACACATGCATATAACGAAACGCGCTGCAAATCATCACAACACATGCATATAGCGAAACGCGCTGCAAATCATCACAACACATGCATATAACGAAACGCGCTGCAAATCATCACAACACATGCATATAGCGAAACGCGCTGCAAATCATCACAACACATGCATATAACGAAACGCGCTGCAAATCATCACAACACATGCATATAACGAAACGCGCTGCAAATCATCACAACACATGCATATAACGAAACGCATACTTCACAACACATGCAAATTAAGAATCAATTAATGAAGCATTGCAAATTTATTTTCATTAACCTTGAAATTATATTTAGCTGAGGATATTAAAGGTAGCCATCTTAAGTAAAGTTTTACATTTAATCATGTAATTATTTAGCTTATTCAGGCTAATAATATCCAAAAGATAAAGGAATCACGGTGTTTAAACACCATGAAAAAAAACTCAACTTTCAGTTCACCAACAACTCCACTGACCAGTAGCCACTGCACGATAAGCAAATCCCAGCCGGATTTGACACTTTCTGAGGTTTCCTCGAAACATTTCCATTGTGGTCAGTGCTATTTGCAGCGCTTTTGTTAATTGCATGTGTTGTGAGGATTTACATTGCATTAAAATCAGACGAGGATCCCAAATGCAGACTCACCTCTGCAATACTGTATGGAAAAACACTTAAATCTTGAAGGGGACACTGAAGGCTAAATTCACTTTTACAAGGTGCTTGCACATAAATGTAAATACAATAAAAATGCATTTACTCCCCAAAACAGTCTAAATTGTTAAATGTTTAGATTTTTTGCACAGTATGATGTCATACTGCTCAGGCCACACCCACTGCTGTTGACAGACTGTCCCGTATTAGCATATCTCTACCAGTATCTCTGCAATTTTATTGCGTTTCAAATTTGGATGTAAAAGTTAATGTGTTTTCATTTCCACACAGTGATTTTTTTCTTTTTGCTGGTAGCTGCCACAGAATACACAAAAACAGAAGAGAGGGGAGGGGTGAGCAGTAGCCGAAATGGCTCGCTGAGAAACAGAACTGTTTTTGACAAGTTAAAATGGGTGATGTTTTACATGACCACTGAGGAATTTTATCCAAAGTGTGATACAGACATATCAGGAAGACCCTAAAGAATAATACCAAACTGTGGAAAATGGTCATTCAATGTCCCCTTTTTCATGATATTACAGTACATGAAATACTAAGAACATGGATGAATGAAGCTTGAAAGCATTGTAAATTATACTTAGCAATAACACCTATGCATAATCTGTACTCTGTTTGTGGTTTATGCCTGTCTTGTTCTAATGCTTTTCATGCTTGTTTTCTGTTCTATTTTTGCGTTTCCTATCTAATAATCCCAGACGTTGAGCCACTGCAGATGTTTTCCCCTTCCCGTGTCCCACATCTGCTCCAGTTTGATGCGTGTCGTCTGGGGTCAGCAGACCTTCACACTCAGCAGTTCACTGACACCGTAGTGTCTTCTGAAAGTATTCACCCCCTCCATTTGTTTCTGCTGTTACACCTCCAGATAGCAAACATGAGCAGATTCACATTCGGAGTCTGAATTTCCTCTATTAAAAAAAAAACAAAAATATGGTCTGAGGCGGATCACAGCATTGAAAGTCCCAAAGAACTCTGGGTGTCTCAGGAGGATTTATGATTCAGTTATACTTTTACCACCATCTGGTGGCAGCAAGAGTAATTTCTCCACATCAGCAGTTTTCTATACAACACTTACAGTTAAATCAAGGGCAATTGGCTTAAAATGTCGAAGAAAAATGTTCTCTTACGAGAGCTCTCTCGTACTGCGTCTTAGCTAAGACGCTACGGGAAAAGTCTCTTTTCACGAAATACTGAAGCAAAAAATTATCCTTAATTTTGTATTTTTGTAAAGCGCATTTGCAGCAGTACACAGCCATAGGCGAGACGGCTCGTTCGCTCATTGGCTTGTTCTGCGGCAACTGCACAGCCTATCGAGCGCGGGCTGATGCAACATCAGACCAATAAGGGCGCTTCGCGCCCTTCTTGCCACTTCCCGCCGAAACGGGTGTGGCCCAACCTATAAAAGGAGCTCGAAAAGGCTGACTCACCTGATTTTTCATCTCTTCAGCGAAGCTCACGCATCGCTGGATCACGGAGGAAGCAAGCGCCGTCTGAGAAAGCACATCAGCAGGACGAGCCATTCTGAAGCTGCTGGCATCGCCGCCTTCCATTGCCGTTCCTGCTGCGCTATCTGGCGCCTATATCCTTTCAATCCTGTTATATCCAAGCTGTTCTTTATGTGTGTGTGTGTGTTCGCCCTGCGACACACACTCGTAAAAGAGCTCGCGTCTTTTTTAAGATGCCTTCCTGCGGCTCGTCAGAGCCCCACTCAGCGAGGGAGACCGGTACGTCATCTGTGTCTCCTGCCTGGGTGAAGATCATGCAGCGCTCGCTCGCTGACGGCGGATGCCCCCACTGCGAGCTGTTGCCATGGTGACTCTGAGGACTTGCCTGGCCTTTTTCTCTGAGCCTGCATTCTCCGCTGCGCTGAGGCGCCGTAAAAGCATCGCTTCCAGCGGATTCCGGAACCGTCTTCAGCTCAACCGAGCTCGCCGGTTCGCCCTGCTTCACCGGCCCCCCCTGCATCGCTTCCCGGTGGGCAGCGCCCGCTGTTTGCCGGCGCGTCGTCCGAGGAAGTCGAATCTCAGGGCCGCATCGGGGGAAGAGGACACGCGCTCTCTGCTAGCTTCGGGCAGTGAGGGCTGGGCGAGCTCCGAGAATCTCGCGCCTTCTGCTCAGAAGCCCAGCAGACGAGCTGACATCGAGAAGGAGCCGGGGCGAATGCTCGTGTTGGCCGCGATGAGTCTCGGCCGCGAGTGGTTTGCACCAGCACCCCCCCCTCTCGTTCCCGGCTGGATGGTATTTCCCTTTCGGATGAGCGAGGTGGCGAAGGCTTGGAACGCTCCATATTCAGCACGAACTCGTTCGTCTGTCTCACTAGCATTCTCCACACTGATGATGCTAAAAACAGGAACTACCACTCACTTCCGCCGGTGGAACAGGCGATAGCGACGCACCTTTGTCCGCCCTCTGCTGGACGGCGGCAAAAGCGGTGTTTCCATCTAAAGCCTCCTGTGTGACGCTGCGTCGGCACTACTAACGATGGCTGCTTCATCGAAGCGCAGGTGTACGAGTTCCGCTGTGGCCGAGCTCTCACCCAAGCGCGCCGCTGTTTCAGTTCCAGGAATTGTGACTGTCTCAGCGATTTCTGCAATGCGCAAGCCTGCACAGTTGCCCGCTTGCCTGCACACAAAAGCCGTTATCACAACAGCTTCAGCAACGCAGCTCGAGACCCCCGTTCTCGCTCTTCTGGCCGTCGCCCCGCGCCGCGGTGACCGCGGCAGAGGATTACGGTGAGGCCGGGAGCCCCGAAGCCATCCTGGGAAAGCCATCTACGCATGCTGCATGACGCTGCGTCGGCACTACACACGATGGCTGCTTCATCGAAGCGCCGGTGTACGAGTTCCGCTGCGGCCGGGCTCTCACCTAAGCGCGCCGCTGTTTCAGTTTTTCTAGAGATTGTGACTGTTTCAGCGTTTTTTGCAAAGCACAAGCCTGTACGGTTGCCCGCTTGCCTGCACACGAAAACCGTTATCACGGCTACCCAGATATTTCCCGAAAAAGGTGTAATTTCTGGTGTCCCGGCCACGGCCGATGGTGCTATAAATGTAGTGACGATGCCCACTGCTCAGTGCCCATCTCCGCATATAAGCACAGCCCTTCACACAGGGCTCGCGCCTATAAAAGCGACTCAAGTCGATCACGCGCACTACATAGTAGACGTGCCCACTCCTCAGTGCCCACAATCACTATGTCACACGCGTCATGTGGTTTCTGTAAAAACGAAACCCGTGCACGTTCGTCTGGCCACGGCCGATGGTGCTATAAATGTAGTGACGATGCCCACTCCTCAGTGCCCATCTCCACATGTAAGCACAGCCCTGCACACAGGGCCTGCGCCCATAATGTCGACTCAAGTCGGTCGCGCACACTGCATAGTAAACGTGCCCACCCCTCAGTGCCCACAATTACTATGTCACACGCGTCATGTGGTTTCTGTAAAAACGAAACCCGTGCATGCTCGTCCGGCCACGGCCGATGGTGCTATAAATGCAGTGACGATGCCCACTACCCAGTGCCCATCTCCACATGTAAGCACAGCCCTGCACACAGGGCTAGCGCACATAAGATCGACATAGATCGGTCGAGCGCGCCGCATAGTAAACGTGCCCACTTCCCAGTGCCCACATACACTATGTCACATACGGTGCGGGGCTTCTGTAAAAACGAGGCCCGTGCACGTACATTCTGCACAGGCAGACAGCAAGTTGAAAGTGGTAAAAGTGCACACACGCAGCCCACGGTTACTCGCAGATATATCGAGTCCCACGGGACCCGCTCAGCCTCCCTCCAGTCGGTTAAGCGCCGGAACGGGGTCGAGGAAGAGCGATCTGCCCGCTGTGATCAGCGCGCTCCTCGCCTCAGATGCGCAGCACACTCGAGCGCCGCCGTTGCCCAGTCAACAGAGCGCGTTTCGCATCCAGCCCTTAGCCATTCATGCAGATGCATGGTCAGTGCTTCCAGGGGTTTCGGATTGGGTGCTAGGCATTATAAAGAGAGGCTACTCGCTACAGTTTTCTCGACACCCACCGCGCTTTTCAGCGCGCGTTGAAACTACGGTCAAAACAGAAGTAGCACACATACTTCGGGCCGAAATATCAAAACTGTTGAGCAAAGGGGCTGTAGAGCCTGTGTCTCAAAGCGAGGGGGGGCTGTACAGCAGATACTTTCTGGTGCCCAAGAGAGACGGGGGTCTCCGGCCCATACTGGATCTAAGACAGCTGAACAGGCATTGATGAAACGCAGTTTCAAAATGCTCACGACCAGGAAGCTCCTCGAGCAGATTCGCAGAGGGGACTGGTTCATGTCAATAGATCTGAAGGACGCGTATTTTCAAATACAGATAGCGTCAAACCACAGGCGATATTTGAGATTCGCCTTCGAGGGCCAGGCATACCAGTTTGCAGTCCTGCCATTCGGCTTGTCCGTAGCTCCTCGTACGTTTACGAGGTGCATGGATGCAGCGCTCGCTCCTCTCAGACTCAGAGGCATACGAGTGCTGAATTATTTGGACGACTGGCTGGTTCTGGCCCGATCATGAGCGGACCTCGTGGACCACAGAGCCGTTTTACTCGATCACCTCGAGAAGCTCGGCCTCAGTGTCAATTGGGCGAAGAGTTCGCTGAACCCCAGTCAGACGATCCTGTTTCTGGGTAAAGTTCTGAACTCGTGTTCCATGACGGCGCGGCTGTCACCACAGCACGCGATGGGCATTCAGCGTGCAGCGAGTTCTTTCCGCTGTGGCGCGACTGTGTCGCTCAAACACTGTCAAAAGATGCTGGGTTTCATGGCCTCAGCATCTCCGGTTCTGCGGCTGGGCCTGCTCCGCATGCGCCCCCTGCAGTTCTGGCTGAAGGCTCGGGTGCCGCGCAGAGCGTGGGCGTCTGGCCGGCTGCATTTCAAGGTCGATCAGAGCTGTGTTGCGGCTCTAGCACCTTGGACAGCGAACGGCTGGTACCGATCAGGTGTAAGCCTGGGGACTTCCCCGAGTGTGAAAATGGTGTCGACGGACGCCTCCACTTCGGGATGGGGAGCGCTGCTCGAAGGCAGACTGTCCTTTGGCCTATGGTCAGAACGGGAAAAGCTCCATCATATCAACTGCCTGGAAATGCTGGCAGTGGAGAACGCGCTGACGCGCTTTTGTCCCCATATCAAGGATCACCACGTCGTAGTCCGTTCGGACAACATGTCCGTGGTGTCCTACATAAATCGCCAGGTCGGTCTCGGGTCCCGAAACCTGTGCAGGCTGACGGAACGCCTCCTGATTTGGGCTCAGCGCAACGTGCGCTCGCTGAGAGCAGTGCATGTGCCTGGACTGCAGAATCTGGGTCCAGACAGGCTGTCCAGAGGCAATGTTCCTACGGGCGAATGGTCTCTACACCCGCAAACAGTCCGGCTGTTGTGGGAGAGATTTGGCATGGCGGAGGTGGACCTCTTTGCGTCCCACGAAAACGCTCACTGCCCCGCGTTCTTTTCCAAGAACGAAAGCGCGCTGTCACGGAGATGGCCGTGCTGCCCGCTTTATGCATTCCCTCCCGTCTCCCTCCTTCAGCAGGTGATAGAACGGGTGAGAGAAACGAGATGTTCAATACTGCTTGTAGCACCTCTTTGGAAGAACCAACCATGGTTCCCAGATTTGATGCAGTTAGCAGATGTCGCCCCGTGGCCGGTACCATTGAGGAGAGACCTCCTCTCGCAGGCCAGGGGCTCGATTTGGCACCCTCAACCGGAGTTGTGGTCCCTCTATGTATGGGCACTCAATGGTTACCCGCTGATCTCGCAGTGGGAGTGCTAAATACCATCACTCAGGCTAGAGCTCCGTCGACACGACGTCTGTATGCCTCGAATTGGTCGGTGTTTTCCAGCTGGTGCACAGCTCGAGGTTATTCACCCCTTTGTTGTGAGGTGACGGAGGTCCTCTCCTTCCTTCAGGAGCTGTTGGATAAGGGCAGAGCCCCATCCACGCTCAAAGTTTATGTGGCTGCCATCGCGGCGTTTTCTGAAACGGCGTCCGGTCAGTCAATAGGAAGGAATGATTTAGTCATCCGGTTCCTCAGAGGAGCTAGGAGGCTGAATCCTCCCAGACCTCCGTCATTCCCTATGTGGGACCTCGCGGCGGTTTTGGAGGCCTTGAAGGGTCCCCCTTTCAAGCCTATCCAATCGATTAGCCTTCAGCATCTGTCGTTCAAGACAGTATTCTTGTTGGCTCTCGCTTCTGTGAAGCGTGTGGGTGATCTGCACGCGCTCTCGGTGAGCCAGTCGTGCTTGGAGTTTGGGCCTAATGACTCAAAGGTCATACTCGAACGTAGGCACGGTTATGTGCCGAAATCCCTCAACACACCGTTTCGGGCTCAGGTTATTGCCCTGTCTGCCCTGCCGGTGTCAGGGGAGGATGGAGACTCGAGTCTTCTTTGCCCTGTCAGGGTTTTAAGAGCTTATGTGTCTCGCTCTGCTGCCTTTCGGCAGACGGAGCAGCTATTTGTCTCGTTCGGTGGGCGTTCCAAGGGAATGGCTGTTTCGAGACAGACTCTATCCAGATGGATAGTTGACGCCATAGCGTTAGCTTACGCTTCCAGGGGCCTTCAGTGCCCGTTGGGCGTCAGAGCACACTCCACAAGAGGCATCGCCTCGTCGTGGGCGTGGTCTACTGGGATCTCCTTGCAGGATATATGTATGGCGGCAGGATGGGCCTCGCCGTCTACATTTATCAGGTTCTATAACCTGGAGGTTCCCGCCTTGCAAGCAAGGCTGCTGTCGGTATAGGCGAATCAGGGCCCTGAGGGGAATACTGAGTTCACGAGCGCTATGCACTGCCGACTGTTATATGGGCAGTATTGCGTAAGACCCGCATTGCCACATTGGTCAGGCCTTGCCTCGGCTGTGTGACGTCATATTGCCGCATCTACGGATGCTGCTAGATATGGGACGGAGGGCTTTTTCCCTTTTCTGTCCTGGACTCTCTGTGAGTCCCTCAGGTGACTGTGCACTGTAAATCCTGGGCGTTGCTTCAGGTTTATTGGTGTGTGATCCCTGCACACACGGCGTTTTACATTGGGTTCCCGTAGCGTCTTAGCTAAGACGCAGTACGAGAGAGCTCTCGTAAGAGAACGTACTCGGTTACTAAACGTAACCTCGGTTCTCTCTAGAAGAGCGAACGAGTACTGCGTTCTCTGCCGTGTGCACGATTCACTCTGGTTCGCTTCGGCGATGAAATAAATCAGGTGAGTCAGCCTTTTCGAGCCCCTTTTATAGGTTGTGCCACACCAGTTTCTGCGGGAAGTGGCAAGAAGGGCGCGAAGCTGTGCAGTTGCCGCAGAACAAGCCAATGAGCGAACGAGCCGTCTCGCCTATGGCTGTGTACTGCTGCAAATGCGCTTTACAAAAATACAAAATTAAGGATATTTTTTTGCTTCAGTATTTCGTGAAAAGAGACTTTTCCCGTAGCGTCTTAGCTAAGACGCAGTACTCGTTCGCTCTTCTAGAGAGAACCGAGGTTACGTTTAGTAACCGAGTACGATTTCTAGTGTCCCAGTTTTCACCCACTTCCTACAGAAATGGTCCTGCATCAAGCTGCAGAGAACAGACACTGGAGGCATTATAACTTTGCACTCTGTACTCCAGATGAAATGCAATATTACTGAACACCAAACATTCAGTCATGTGTTCTGTCCTTTCCATTTCTAATTCAGCGTTTCTTATGTGATAGTATTGAATAAAACCACTAATTTCTTAGCAGTTTATTGTGCATTTCTTTCTGAAAGCACATAAATGCATATAATCTGTCAGAACAAACATGCATTTCTGATTAGCAGCACAATTGATTTTATTTTAAATTTAGATTTTAATTTTTTATAACTTTAAAGAGTACTAATAAATAAACCACGTGTTTTGTGGAATAGTAAAGCAGGGGAGGTTTATGGTTTCTAATCTAATCTTTCAGGCGTGAGAATAACAAACCAAGTGACCTCAAAGCATCCTAAGCATGTGACCAAACTAGAAGCTCTTGTCACCACATCCGGCCCTGAACATGAAGACGTGGACGAGGCTCTTGCACTGTAACTTACTTTCATATTCTCCAGAAGCCTTGCATGCGTGTTAAACACAACCACACACACACACACACACACACACACACACACACACACACACACACACACACACACACACACACACACACACACACACGCACGCACACACGCACGCACGCACGCACGCACACACACACACACACACACACACACATCTTGAGCTGCATTAGTAGTAAAACGTGCGTTTTTGTCATGATTTATTTCATCCTTTGTGAAGTATTAGCAAGAGTACATTTGCCTACAAACAAAAATGCAGAAATTAACTCTAGATTTTGGTATTTATTCAATAATCTTTGACATTAGTGTCCAGTCCCTCTATCTGAGCTGATGCTTTTTTTGGAAGATGTTTGTACTCCTCTGCAAGATCCACTTGAGACCTGAAGACTTTAAGTTGTGTCCTCACCAGGGTTTTTATCTTTAACTAAAACCAAAACCACAAAGAAACATTTCCTGTAACTGTAAATAAACATTAACGGAAATAATATATATATATATAAACAAACTCATTTTATTTCGGATAGTGGTCAATGCAATAATTCAAAATTCCCTTTAAAATTACAAAAAAATTATATATATATATACAGTACAGACCAAAAGCTTGGACACACCTTCTCATTCAAAGAGTTTTCTTTATTTTCATGACTATGAAAATTGTAGAGTCACACTGAAGGCATCATGGGCTATTTGAGCAAGAAGGAGAGTGATGGGGTGCTGCGCCAGATGACCTGGCCTCCACAGTCACCGGACCTGAACCCAATCGAGATGGTTTAGGGGTGAGCTGGACCGCAGACAGAAGGCAAAAGGGCCAACAAGTGCTAAGCATCTCTCGGGGAACTCCTTCAAGACTGTTGGAAGACCATTTCAGGTGACTACCTCTTGAAGCTCATCAAGAGAATGCCAAGAGTGTGCAAAGCAGTAATCAAAGCAAAAGGTGGCTACTTTGAAGAACCTACAATATGACATATTTTCAGTTGTTTCACACTTTTTTGTTATGTATATAATTCCATATATAATTCCACACGTGTTCATTCATAGTTTTGATGCCTTCAGTGTGAATCTACAATTTTCATAGTCATGAAAATAAAGAAAACTCTTTGAATGAGAAGGTGTGTCCAAACTTTTGGTCTGTACTGTATATATATTACAATTTAAGCTAAAAAAAAAAAAAAAAAGAAAATATAAAAATAATTTATAATTTAAAATATTACCAAAAAATTATAATAGTACTTCAATGATATTAAAACAATCTCTCTCTCACTCTCTATATAAAGACAAGTTTTTACATATATATTTTAATTTAATTTAATTTAATTTGTCAGCAGTGATTTTGCAAGGCAAACGATCGATGGTCTTAGTACCAACTGTCCAGCATTAAATTCCCCATTAGTCTTGCGCTCAACATTAAACTTTAAAACTCAGACCTGGTCACATATCTGAAGGGATCATCTCATGTTCTGATTCTGATCGCATGATTTAACTCTGATTATCACTGAAGACTCACACACATGATCGCTGGACAGAGACCGAGTCAGTGAGACACGAGAGAGCGTGAGCATTTCATTGATTTTATTGTTTAAAATCTCATATTTTATTTTTTTTTACACAGGCAGACAGGATCTGATGGTCTGGAGTTGTGCGGGACGTGTCGAGGTCTCGTGAACACACACAAGCACCAGCGACTCACTGGAACATAGTGTTTCTGCTCAGCTGCTCCGATCCATTTACACCCGAGAGATTAAATATAACATATAATGTATTTTACTATCATTTCTTCTCCATTTAGAAACTAATAATTGCACAGGGCATGTTTTGTGCGCTGATTTGTACATACAATGACAGGACCGCTTTCCTCCATAACACAGTGAGAACCCAGCAGACGAAGACATGGTAAAACAACTCAACATGAAGCTAATGAATGCAGATCCTGACGGGCCGTCCCTGTACAGGTGGGTGGAGATGAGGGCGTGTTTGGGGAGCGCTCACATGTCCAGCAGCAGCACCCGAGGGTCCTCCACCACTGACTTGATCTTCCTGAGGAAGGTGACGGCCTCTCTGCCGTCGATCAAGCGGTGGTCGTACGTCAGAGCCACGTACATCATCGGCCGGATCTCCACCTGGACACGTCAGAGCACAGAGATGTTCATTAGATTTGTAGTTCTGCAAAATATGCATTTATAGTGTTGTTCAGTAGTTTGGGATAAGAAACTATTTTTAACTAGTTTCTTTTGCTCATCAAGATTGCATTTATTTGATCAAAAACAGAATAAAAAAACAAACATAATAGCTGAATATAATTCTAATGTAAAACATCTGTTTTCTGTGTGAATCTGTGTTAAAGTGTAATGTATTTCTGTGATGCTCCGCTGTATTTTCAGCATCATTCCTCCAGTCTTCAGTGTCACATGATCTTCAGAAATCAGAATAATATGATGAAAGTAAAGTTCCAGAGTGGGTGGAGCTTAAGTGCTGTTTTGGCACAACTTTCTCGCCCCTCTCTCTGATTGGTGGAGGCTGCTTTGAGAATGATTCAGCTGTTAAACATGATTATTTTAAAAATAAGTGTTGGGGTAACCACTGATTAACAAAAATGAATGGAGTATGACTCGACCTATGTAAGGCACAGAAAACACAAAAGCGTTCCCATCTAACCTTCCCAGCGATGGCCACGGGCCGGTCAAAGATACCATGCATGCCCAGGATGGCCGACTGCGGCGGGTTGATGATGGGAGTCCCGAACATGGATCCGAACACTCCTCCGTTGCTGATGGTGAAGGTGCCTCCGTCCATGTCCTCCACAGCCAGCTCGTTCTTACGAGCCTACGCAGAAAACACAGGAGAACAAGTCACAAACTGACACCCAGGCCCACAACTGAGCAGATTTGATTCATATGTCAATTAAATAAGTTTGCTTAATAATCCAGTCCCCTAATAAATCAGCTACTGAACATTATGATCACTGGAGGATTTGTTCTTTGTATAAAAGCGTCTGTGAAATGCATAAAAGTAAACCGTGCTCTGATTAACGCTCTTAAAACTGTCATTAGAGTCATGAGAGGAATAAACCGCAGCGTTTTTCAGAAATTACACCGTCCGATTTGTTTTCCCCTTCACTTAACATCAGTTTTACCAATGATACCGCTGTTTTTTTAGGTCATGTCACATATTTAGCTAAATAAAGATTTCTGGTTAGTTGCTCCATTTGCAGCAGAATAAGCGAGTCTTCAGACAGCAGCTCGTCATGCACCTTCTCTCCCAGCTCGTTAATCGTTCTCTCGATGTCTGCGAAGTTCATTCCCTCCACTCCTCTGATCACGGGAACCACGAGCCCCTGAGAGACGAGAAGAGAAGGAGTTCAACACACAGGGCCCAGGAGCATCTGCACATGACTACAGCAATGATGACTGATGTTAGAAGAGAACCAGCTGAACATCTGCGCTTATGGAAATCCTGTCCCCATTGTAAAGGACGATCATTTAAAATGTTTTTGAAAGAAGTCTCTTCTGCTCACCAAGGCTACATGCATGTGATCAGAAATACCGTAAAAACAGTAATAATGTGAAATATTATTACAATTCAAAATAACTGTTTTCTCTGTGAATATTTAGTAAAACGTGAATTAAAGCTGTATTTTCAGCATCATTCCTCCAGTCTTCAGTGTCACATGATCTTCAGAAATCAGAATAATATGATGATTTACTGCTCGAGAAACATTTCTGATAATTATCAATGTTGAACACAGTTGTGCTGCGCAATATTTCTGTATAAACTGTGATACATTTTATTTTTCAGGATTCACATATGAATAGAAATTTCAGAAGAACAACAATCGGTTATAATAATATAAATGGCTTGACTGTCACTTTTGATCAATTTAATGCATTGAGGAAAGGAAGTATTAATTTCTGCTTCAATGTGTAGGATTTACCTTTGGTGTTGCGACTGCCACACTGATATCCACATAATCCCGATACACAATCTCTTTGGTTGTGTCATCAATGACTGCGCAGATTAAAAACAACAAGTTAAAAGCTTTCAATATTTGACTTTCTTGAGTTTATATCTTGCATTTCAATATTGCTTGTAGCTGTTACTTTCTATGACTTTATCTGTGTTTCATGTAAAATTTAAATATGTAATGTAATAATTAGGGCTGTGCTCAAAGCAGAATCCTTTATTTGGAATGGCACTGATAATGGCTTCAGAAACGAATAACGGACAAGGAATAATCCTGCCTGAATACTCGGCTGAAGCTGACACAGTCTCAGTGCAATATTATACACACAACTCTAAAGTCACGAGTGTGAAGTGAATAAAATGTAAACTTTATGAGTGAAAAGAGCGTAAATCAAACACTGCATTGCTGTTTCCTCTCTGTGCATCTCTCAGAAATCAAGAGTTTGGCAAGAGTAATATCTCCTATAATAATACACCATACACATTATATTATTTTTATATATTTAAAAGGCAATGATTTTAACCTTAGGCTACGATATGAAACGAATGAATGGAATAAGCACAGCACGCTCACCAATCAAACAGCTGCGCTGCGCGTCTCAGTCTCTCAAAAACCAAATCAGTTCTCTCAAGAATAGGCTAATAATCTACTTAGATACAGATACATTTTCCACTTGTCCTACATGTTTGCATCTTTATCTTTTGCTGGTTTGCATGGCACACACACATTTAGTGAAGTTCACAAAAACACTTGCATAAAGAGTTCTGCGTAATGAAAATGTGTGCATTTAATTGATCAGTCAAGTTCAAGTGATCACTAAATGTTTGTCATGACATCTCTCTGCTGGCACGATATATACATATATATAAAATATAATTTATATACCATATTTTCCGCACTATAAGGTGCACTTAAAAGCCTTTAATTTTCTCAAAAAACGCCTTATAATCTGGAGCGCCTTATATATGGATCAAGGCACTCTGTCAAAATGTTGACATTCCCTTTAGCACAGCTCCATCTAGTGGATGCATAACACAAACCCAGTCAAACGTTTGACTGCAGTGTCTTCTATTCTATGCGCCTTATAATCTGGTGCGCCCTATATATGAAAACAGTTTTAAAATAGGCCATTCATTGAAGGTGCGCCTTATAATCCGGTGCGCCTTATAGTGCGGAAAATGCGGTAATATATATATATATATATATATATTAGTGTTGCATGGTGCACCGATACTTCAAAAGTATCGCGATTCTCGGAAATTAAAAACGTCACGATTCCTACATTTATTAGTATCGATACTTCAAAGAATGACTGTGCATTTTGTTTAAAGCGCTAAATAAATAAAGGTGACTTGACTTGACTTGAACAGCCAGCCTCTTTTGCAATGACCTTTTGTGTTTTGCCCTCCTTGTGCAAAGTCTTTTAGACAACTTTTAGACAACTGTCAAGTCAGGAGTCTTCGCCATTATTGTGTAGCCTACAGAACTAGACTGAGAGACCATTTAAAGGCATTTGCAGGTGTTTTGAGTTAATTAGCTGATTAGAGTGTGGCACCAGGTGTCTTCAATATTGAACCTTTTCACAATATCCTAATTTTCTGAGATAATGAATTTGGGATTTTCCTTAGTTGTCAGTTATAATCATCAAAATTACAAGAAATAAACATTTGAAATATATCAGTCTGTGTGTAATGAATGAATATAATATACAAGTTTCACTTTTTGAATGGAATTAGTGAAATAAATCAACTTTTTGATGATATTCTAATTATATGACCAGCACCTGTACATTTAAAAGAACACTGAATTTCAACTGAAATGGCGGGACAACAAGTTTTTATTATTTTAATTTATTTTTTCTTGTCTTATTCTTTTAAAGTTTTGGTAGGAGATACGCTTATGCCTTTTAATAAACCCAGGGATGAATTTGGAATTCCTATGTCACACTTTTTCAAATACAAGTTCACTACTACATCAGAGTCAAACAACATTCAGTGTCCAGACCGTTGTTAACAGAATTATGACAAGTTATGTTTTATGAGGAAGTACAAACAAATTTACACTGCTTTATTATAAATTTGTTAATCACTCTACAGAATAATCTAAGTCTAAGAGAATTGCTTGGAGTACAGATTTGCATTGCATTTTCAGATTCAGCATGTAGTGAAGTGTGTGTCAGAGCCCAGAATTTGTCAATCAATACTAGATTTAAACTGCTTCAATACAACTGGATAATGTGCACTTACATCCAACCTGAACAACTGAACAAATTCAACTCATTCATTGTGTTTGGGAATGTGATATTATTCAGGCATTCTGGCAAAAAGTGATAGCACTAATCTCTTCAATTATTTATGTGTATTAGGTCTATTTCCTGTTGATATAACAGTATCAAAACACCAAATTAAAATGCTTGACATTTGTTTAGTTCTTGCAAGATGGTCATTTGCATTCTATTGGAAGAAAATAGAAGGTCCATCAATTGTTCATTGGTTAAAAGATGTATCGCACTGTATTGCTCTGGAAAAACTGACCTATAGTACTAAGGGTAAACTTAAAGATTACTATAAAATATGGGATCTTTTAATACAATTTCTTGGATACAAGAAATGTTAGATTCCTCTCAATCCAGGGATTGATGTTAATATGATGTACTTGTATGTGATATGAGAATATTTGTCTCTTTTAGCCATGTTAATTTTTTGTTTGTTTTTGTTTAGTTTTTCACTTGTGTAAATGGAATATATGGATGCTTGAGGGTGGGAAGACAGTTAAAACTCTTTTCCTTGAAGATTGCACTGTTCCCTTACTTGTTTCATTCAATAAAGACATGTTTAAAAAAAAAGTTTTGGCAATTTTGTCATTTTTGTCTTTATATTTATTTTTATTAGTTGTAGTTATTTTAGGCAACTAGCTGAAATAAAAAAAAGTTGTAATAATTAAATACGCTTAACATTTACTTAATATTTATTTTCTTTCAGGTGAAACTAAAAGCAGAAAGCAATCTTTTGTTAGTTAACTACGACTCTAAAGGGCACAGCACCCCGCAGGTCTATTTCAGTGTTGGGTCAGACACGACCAGCAGGTACATGCAAGTCTCCGATGAAGAACATGAAATGGTGAGACTCTGGGCAAATATAGACACACACTGGCCCGATGAAACCGTGTTAAACGTGCCTGTCTATGTAGGCCAAGCCAATGAGGTTTGGAAGGAAAGAGAGGAGGGGGGCGACAGAAAGGTAATCTGTAAAACGTGTTCTTTAGATTCGAACAGACGACCACATAACCACACACGCTTAATCTGAAGTGGTGAGGTGCTGAGGCTGAACGCTGTGTTTGTGTGTGTGTGTGTTTGTGAACGTACCAGCGTTAACGGCAGGCTGCTCTGTCAAAGCGTAGGCAGCCGCTTTCACAAACGCAGACATGAAGCCCAGTTTGATGCCATGTTTCTTCAGGAAAGCATCTTTATACTGTTTCCTCATGTCTGTGATGTTGCTGTTGTGGAAGAACACAGAAGAAACGTAAGACAACTGCAACCAAGCATTACAACAAGGAACAGTTACTCGTTCTCATGTCGTTCCAACTTTCTCTACTAGAAAATTCAAAGCAGATGTTTAGCAGAATGTTCACGCTGCTCTTTATCATCCAATGAAAGCATATGGTGATTAATGGCATGTGACTGCTGCACTATTTTCTAGGTCTCTGAAATCATGCTTTTGTGTGACAAACAGACTGAAATTGAAGTTGTTTACTCAAAAAAAAGAAAAAAAAAAGGTTGCCTTCAGAAGATCTAGATTACTGTGTATTTGTAACAGTTAAGTTATTTTACATTCCATTTGGGAGACTGACAGACACAGTAACTGTGCTTAAAACTGCTTAAAACACAATTAATATTCAGTAATGCACTGATCAACTGAAGTGCACTGTATGGTTTAGAAAAACTGCAATGATGCCTTGAATCCGTTTCATCATGAAAATTCATAAATTGTGTTTGGTTGAGTGCTTCAGTGTACAGGTGATCATTCAGTCTTCAGCCCATGCAGATCAAATGACTGTTTAAAATATTCAGACAAAATAATAATGGACTATAACAGAAAATGAATAATATATCAATGTAAATGTTCTTTTTTTTTGTGTGTCAATGGCACAGCTCTACATTATTGAATATGATTGGAATATTTGTAACAATCATTAGCTTTTTAGATGTTTCCTTTTCAAAACAAAACATTTTTTACTTTGAACTGTAATGCATTTATAGTCATATTGCTTTTAAATATTTCACATTTCATTTTTATTCAAATCATTTGATTATCGCCATGACACACATACACACAAAAACGCTTGTTCCCGATTGTTATTTAAAAATTCTTGAAATGTAATTTTTGACTCTCTAATGCAACGCAATGCAAATAACCCCACTAAAAACTCTTCAGCAATAGCTGTTCCCATCAACCTATTTTTATGCACATTTTGGAATATCGCATAAAAAAACACTGGAAGGAAAATGACAAGATGTGCATAAATTCTAAAAATGTGCATAAAAAACGTATGCGCACAATTGAGTAGGATAAACTTTTTATCCAATAAGAGAAAAAAAAAGTGCATGAACTACAATGGAAACACATTTACCAAATAAATTCTACCGTGTGCTTCAAAAAAGACATGCGACTGCACGATGGGACTGGCTAATTTGACTAACCTGCAGACAGACGCAAAAGTCCGTCAAAGTATTTCTGTCTGAATTATTGTCTTACACCACTGTGTTCCCAAACAGCAGAAATGCACCCTCGAAAGCAGTGACAGCATTATTGTGTCTCGCTCTGAGGTGCAAGTAATTCATCATATACGTATATATAAATTATATAAATATTCAGTGGCTTCCCCTACTTTTCTAAGTGATATTAAGTGGCAGTTTATCAGGAAGAGATGATTCTGTTCTCTTTGACTCGTTGAATGGAAACGGTGATGTTTTGTGTGATATTTCCAGTTAAATTTGAATCTTTGGATGGAAACATAGCTAATGATTTGCAACAAGAAACCACCTCAGTTTGAGCGGTCCATGGCGTTTAAGGTCCGTCTCCTGACTGAAACACTGATGGAGGATGTTGTGGACAGTCTGGCCAGGTTTTAAGTGAAAAGGGCCGAGACTGTAATTCTCTATTTTCCTGTCTCTAACACCGTTTATCCTCTCCGGTTTCTCCGCTAACGGAATTAGGACTGTCCCAAGACACGCGCGCTCAGAGAAAGGGGAGAAGACGTGATAAAAATCTTCACTTTCCAGAGCCTTCAAATCTTATTGGCCTGTCATAATAGCCCATAACGTTCAGGGCGTCTCGCACGCCCCCTCCGCAGGCGCGTCTCGAGGGACAGAGAGGCAGATGCTCGCGGGCCGCAGACGAGCGCGCTCCTTCGACTCCAGACCGGCAGAGTCTTCCTCCATCCCATCAATGCCAACGAGATTAGCGTCAGAACACCAACCCCGAGCAGCTGAAAGCTAATACGGCCATTTGCGCTGGGGAGAAGTCCTCAAAGTGTCCTCTTCAGGGGTTAGCGAGGTAGGTTGTGGACATCAACGTTTCCTTGTAAATTAATAAAGCCCATTTTGCCCTTCTTATCTTTGTTTTGACCAACATTAGGACCAAATATTTACATTCGGCGCTTTAAGTGGCGATTGGGTTTCAGAAATCTCTTCCTGTAGACCAGATTCCAATCTATAACCATTTGGATGGGCATTGCGCAGCTTCTAATCAGGTTTGGCCTGTAAGCTAAATTTCCACAGGCCCGTCAACAGACCTTTCTATGTGTCAGTGCTCTTTACTGCACATTCACAGGCAGACGTTATGGCACGTTTGCCTGAACTGCCACTTTTCAGGCTTAAAAGTCTGTTTTGTGGACATATATAAAGTATGCATTAGGAATGTGAAGAATCACCAATTCGCATCGGTGCATGCAACGAGTTGGAGAAGATATCTAGACATAATAGTTTGAAAATATGAATTCCTCTATTTTAATCCACTCCCACTTTGATGAAACTAAATGTATGATCTTTTCAAAACGTCACTAAAACATTATTTGTAGCACGCCTGACATCTGCAATGAGCTTTGTGTAGCTTACGTGAACTGCTCACATCTTCCTCTTTACTACTACTGACAGCACCAAATAAACATTACTTAACATCAAGGGTTGCTCTTGAAAGAAAAATAATAACTTACTGAAATTAATCATGTCTCATGTCATCAATCAGTAAGTGTTTTAAATGCACAAAGATGTCAATAAAACAGTTTGTGATCAATGTCACGCTACATCACATTTATCTCAGGAAAGACATCAATGTCCACAAACTTGACAGAAAAAAATAAAAATAAAGAGGATCATTATATATTTTATTTTGTAACGAACCTGTTCTTCAATATTTAATGTATGTTTAAATAAATATTTTATGGTATCTGCTGTTTACATTTTTACATTTCAACAACAAACTGGAGTAGAAACCATTATATAATAAAAAAATTATTATAATATATTTTTTATTGTAAAAACCACCTTATGTTTGTTTACAAATCAATTGAATATAGTAAAGTCCCAACAGAGAGCAATAATTATAACATTTACAGCTTTAGTTCGATGCCCAAAAATTAGATCGATATCTAAATGAATTGAGATTAAAAAATGCAGGCTAGTGAATAGAAATCAAATGGTGAAAATTGTCTCAAAACCTAGCCCTAGTGTCATGTTTCCTGAGACGGAGAAGATCCTAACGACAAAACTGAATAGGTGAGCACCAACCTTTGACTGGCAGGGTATTAAAAACACATTTCAAAGACCAGTGACTGTATAATCTGGAGTAGGCTGGTTTGCTTTTACAGGAACAAACCTCATATCAACTTCATTGAAGGTTGTCAGCATGGCACAGGTGTCCTGCGCTTCCTTCAGCCGCTGAGCGATTCGCTGTCTCATGCGGTTCATCTTCACCTGCAACAAAACCACAGAAAGGCTGAGCAAGAGAATGTGGGGCCTTGGCTGAATTTGTGCTACTTTTTAATATCAGTTCATGTAAATAACACTGTTACTATAAAGAGCATTTCAATGCACTTTTATATTCAGCCACTGAGTTTGTTAAAGAGCACAGATTGCGTGATTAGAGGCACTGATTCAACAATTAGGCATTACTCAAAATGTTCATGAAAATCTCCAAATGGCATTTAACACTGTTTCACATTTACATTGCCCTTGATTTCACTCTGCATTTTTGTATTTTCACTCTTTGATTATGTTTCACTACATTTGTACTGTTCAAGTTCTTGCATTAAACATTTTGAATCAAACAGTGACAGGCTCTACTGATTTGTAAGGTCAAAAAAAAACATTTAAGCTACTTCAGATCAAATACAGAGATACTGAATATCATCACAGAGATGAAGATGATCCCGATAACATGTTTGAGCCATGTTTCAGTCACAGGTGAAAGTAAAGGCATTAAAATCTAACATGATCAACAGCAGAAGCTGTTGTGTATTAACTTGATGGCAGAGGTTATGGCACATAAGTAACAAATAGTCTACTTCATGAATAAAGTATAATATATATATTCTCCTTTAATTAAATTGGACTTATATAACCCAATATCCTAACAGTATGAGCACATCACTGTCTTTGTAATGCACAAAGGCAGCAGTGGCCTTAAATATATTTAAATATAAATAAAAAAATAATAATAATTAGCTTAAAAAAAAATGCCATTATTTTATTTTATTTTTAAAATAATAATAATATTCATATATATATTATTATTATTAACCAAATATTTTAGTTTGTTTTGTATATTTTTTTTCATTCGATCAGATAAGATTTTAAGCTGTCATATGGTCAAGTTACAACGTGCCCCTCAGATGTTACAATGTACTCCACCTATGGGGCATGTTGTCACATTTAACTTCCATTTTATGAGGGTAAAAACATATACACTGTTATTATGAAAGAAAGCGACATATTTGTACTAGTCAAGTGCAAAATTGCTTTGGATAAGAAAATATTCTGAACCCTGTGTGGATTTACACAAACTGAGAAAGTCAAAAATTATTACTTTGTGCCCTTCTTTCCCCTAGCACTGTAAATAAATACATTATAATTTCACGTCTCGCGCACTTTAATTCCCTTTGAATGTTACGCGTACGTTCCCATGGAACTGGAATCAAGGTGGAATTTCATGTGAAGTCTAGCTCGCAGGGCACTTACGGTCGGATAAGACAACGCTTGAATGCTGCCCGAACAAGAAACCTCCTTCCTGAAGGGAAAGTGTTGACTGGAGTCACTATCTCGAGGACGCCCAGCGGATCTCCACCAAATTCAGGGGATCTCTTCAGCTCGAGGAGCCCTCTCGAACGCTACCCTTCATGCGTCGGTAGCCCCCCGGGATCGCTAGATCGGTCGGCGCCAGACATCAAATTTAACCACCCCTGACTCTCGGATTCCCCTCCAATTCCCCCAATTACTGAGATATGGGCGTTCAAAGTTTCAATGGTTTTCTGTAGACTTAAGCTTTAAAGCGTTTCATCCAGGTCACCAGTAGCAAACAATGGAGCGCGCTCTGCTGGACAAACCAAGTAATTACACAATTTCAAGCATTTTATCTGAATTAAATGTTCTGTTAAAAAAAGTTCATATCTGCAGCATATCGGCGCCATATTCACCGATACCGATATATCGGCGACAGGGCCATAATATCGGCAAAGCGATATATCGGTCAGATTCTAATACACAGACTTGTAGATCACTGACAAGCTATGCAATATTGCGTTCATTGTCACAGGCGATTCGATCTGCGATAATGAACGTGATATTTTCTACCTGTCAATGATCTAAAGCTCTGTGTAGTAAATGCCACTCAATTTGAAAGCAGGTGATGGAGATTGACTACTAATCATGGAACCGGCTTTACTGGCGAGATGTGCAAGACAATCACATGCGATTTAATGCACAGCCCTAGATCGAACATGCTTTCTGTGTATAAAAAAAAGTATCTGTACACATAAGCTGCAGCAAAATCACAAGAAAAATGTACAAATGTTCAAATGTACTGGCAATTATATATTATTTAAAGGTATTCTATTCAAAATGATACTGAAATTGGATCGGTTGTTGCCAAATAAGTGTGTAGTTTTGGTCCTGGTGTTCCCTACATTATAGGGTCCAAATGTCTCCACATAAATAGTAATACCAGTACATTTTTACTTACCCTGTGCTCTGATCGGGCGGCTTTGGCTCCGGTGTCAGCAGCATCAGCAGGAGCTGCAGTGGGTTTTATGGCAGAAACTACAGACAAGAGAGTTTCAGTTAATTAGGGACGCACCAAAATGAAAATGCTTGGCTGAAGCCAAACAAAATGACAGCAGCATACCGAACATGTTTTTTCTCATAGTTTTCCACATGTACTTTGGCAAATTTTTTCACCATTGCAAAAAGTAGCCAAAATGTGCTTTTTACTGTTTTGATTTGCTTTCCATATATATATATATATATATATATATATATATATATATATATATATATATATATAATGTTTTTTTTTTTTTTTTTTTACATTCTAGTAGACATTACACCAACAAAGCACAATTCAACTTAAAATTAATAGGTAGGTAAAACAAATAGTTTTGGCCATTTTTGAGACCCCCTTCTTGAATCAGCCATGCATTTTATACTGTACAAATAAATGCAGCCTTATTGAGCCAATGAGAAAACTTTTAAAATATTACAATATCAGATCCCAATTTGAACACTCTGTGTGAATGTTATAATAAATGTATTAACAGAGCTGTTGTTATGTTGTTTTTAATAATGATAACTATTATTATCATTGTTATTGTCACAATCACAATAATATAATTTATGAATGCTGAATGAGTTCTTTTGTCTCTCGCTGTCTGTGCTTTAATGATTTTTGCGTCTTTCTCAGAAAGTTTTAAATGCTTTCACATGGTTGCTGCATTAGTACGCGCCTCTATTTGATTGTGACACAAAAATTTGGTGCATACCTAATGTTAATATCACAATACAGCAATGTCAGCCTCTACTGAATGTACAGCATCTATAATGAGATTTCATCCTGTAAACGGGGAAACCTCCTGACCTGGTTTGGAGAGGATGGGCTGGGCCGGCACAGGGGGTACAGGGGGCATGCTGGTGGGGATGGGTCCTCCGGCAGAAGCAGCAGCAGCAGGTGGAGCAGGCGGAGGAGAAGGAGGAGGAGTCTCTGCTGCAGGAGGAGGAGCTGCTGCTGTCGTCTTAGCAGCTCCAACTGAAACACAGTCAGAGATGAAACCACCGCAGCACAGCAGCACTCGTTTATAATAATAACCACTTCCTAGCACGGAAAGACCAGACACTTTATTTCTGGTTATGGTTATTATGAAAACGGACATTTTAAATGGGGGGGTTTTCTTCAGCTAATAGCTTTAATAAAACTTAAAGTTTGTTTTATAAAGTTGAAGTCAAAAGTTTATATACACCTTTCAGAATCTGCAAAATGGTAATCATACAAAACGCATTATAATTGTTTATTCAGTACTGACCTGAATAAGATATTTCAAGTACAAGATGTTTACATATAGTCCACAAAAGAAAATAATAATTGAATCTATAAAACCCCTGGCTCTTAATGTATGTTTTTTTTTCCTTCTGGAGCATCGATGAATGTATGAACCTTTAGTAATAGTTGTGTTTGAGTCCCTCAGTGCATACAGTCGTGGCCAAAAGTTTTGAGAATTACATAAATATTAGTTTTCAAAAAGTTTGCTGCTAAACTGCTTTTAGATCTTTGTTTCAGTTGTTTCTGTGATGTACTGAAATATAATTACAAGCACTTCATATGTTTCAAAGGCTTTTATCGACAATTACATGACATTTATGCCAAGAGTCAGTATTTGCAGTGTTGGCCCTTCTTTTTCAGGACCTCTGCAATTCGACTGGGCATGCTCTCAACCAACTTCTGGGCCAAATCCTGACTGATAGCAACCCATTCTTTCATAATCACTTCTTGGAGTTTGTCAGAATTAATGGGTTTTTGTTTGTCCACCCGCCTCTTGAGGATTGACCACAAGTTCTCAATGGGATTAAGATCTGGGGAGTTTCCAGGCCATGGACCCAAAATTTCAACATTCTGGTCCCCGAGCCACTTAGTTATCACTTTTGTCTTATGGCACGGTGCTCCATCGTGCTGGAAAATGCATTGTTCTTCACCAAACTGTTGTTGGATTGTTGGAAGAAGTTGCTGTTGGAGGGTGTTTTGGTCCCATTCTTTATTCATGGCTGTGTTTTTGGGCAGAATTGTGAACGAGCCTACTCCCTTGGATGAGAAGCAACCCCACACATGAATGGTGTCAGGATGCTTTACTGTTGGCATGACACAGGACTGATGGTAGCGCTCACCTTTTCTTCTCCGGACAAGCCTTTTTTTTGGACGCCCTGAAGCCTTCTTTACAAGAATTAAACCTCTTTCCTTGAAGTTCTTGATGATCCTATAAATTGTTGATTTAGGTGCAATCTTAGTAGCCACAATATCCTTGCCTGTGAAGCCATTTTTATGCAACGCAATGATGGCTGCAGATTATAAAAATTAATCTCAGCTCTCAGATTCTGTCAATTTTATTACAAAATTCAAGCAATAAGTTTTGGCGCTTGTAAATGTGACGTGACAGAGCATCTCTAGCTAATAGTAAATAAACACGAATGAACAATGTTGAAAGATACATTACATACCGAAATGTATATTCCTCCTCATATCGATCAATCAGTTTTTTTTCAGTGCGCAAAGAGGTCAATAAAACTGCTGGAGAACAATTATGTCACATAACATTTACCTCAGGAAAGCCATTTAATTACCATATATGTAGCACGTTAGTTGGCTAGAAAAAAAGAGCTATAGAGAATATTTAGCTAATTATCTGTAGGCCTACTATATTACATATTATATTTTTACTTATATCATTAAATACAGTTGTTGTTATAATCATGGCCGTAGCCAGCTGAGGAATTTTTCATGTTCGAAAAAAAAAAATTGTTCTCTGATTGACTAATTTGCTGCTAATCTCCTCATATGAATGTCTGCATGTATAATTCATAATGTTTAGCGTCGCGGTATGAAAATGATCGCTGCGAGACGCTTCCGAAGTGAACGAGTCTTCAGAGAGTTGTGAGCGAGAGAGTGAGACGCAGCCTCCGTGTTGCCAGATCCAGCTATTAAACAAGTTTTTCCACTTAATTTAACACTTCAGAAAGTTAATAAAGTAGGTAGTTGCGGTTTAGGGTCAGCGATAACTTTATAATTTCCAAAATATCTGAAACAATTTTGGTCTATTTTATTTATTTATAGGATTTTGTTTATTTTAATAGCAACATCTGGTAACATTGCTTCGCCCTGCATTAGTCTGCCAGTAATCAAAAAAGTGAGCGGCTATCTACACTAAGTGCAAATATCAATAGATTCTAAGTAAACTATTTTTATTTTTATTTATTTATTTAACCAGGAAAGAAGACTCACTGAGATTAAAATCTCTTTTACAGGAGTGTCCTGGCCAAGATAGGCAGCTGAGTTTACATAGACAATTTTACATCGAAGTTACAACACACAAACATAAACAAACATCATTTCATAGATATAAAAACATGCATCTGATTAGAAACATTTACACACCATGTTCAAATAGCAGGATTTTCTGCTGTTTATACTTGGCTACTTACTGCAAATAGTGGCAATTATCTGCACCTCAGTATTGTAGTACATTATAAAAGGGAAAGCAATAATAACTTATTGAGTTTAATGGATGTCACCTTATTGAGACAATAAAACCCTCCCTACACCTACCCTTAACATTTTGATTATTTACTTCATTTTCATTGAAAATAAATACTTTTCTGATGTGATTTGAAATTTGAAAAGGGAGAAAAAATAATGCCAAAAGGCAGATTTGAACCCGTGTCGATCACGTCAATGACACACAGCTTACCTTCAGCACCACTGGAACTTACGGTGTAGAATTGTCTTTTGTAAT